>NC_045166.1:2822254-2847789 GCF_900700415.2 Clupea harengus
CTCTGTCTTTCTCAAGGTGCCCTGCTATGCATTTGACCCCAATGGGAAGAAGCACGACCTTAATCCCCTCATTAAGATCACTGACGGATACCTGGTTGATGACTCAGATGATGAACAAGACTTCTACATTAATATTTGCCGCAGTTTGAGTGAGTTTCTTTTTTCTATCATTATCTTATGTGCTCAGTCAATGATAGCCGTGTAAGTATTGTCATGAGAAAAGGGTTCTGCCCTTTAATGTATACTAAGTAGTGTTATATGTGGTTTGTGTCTACTATTTCCTGGTAGGCCAAAATAAGTTGAAGGCAGAAAGCTCACCACACTTGTGTCTTTATTGATCCATCCACATCTTTATCTATGCAGTTTTGCAGGGTCAGATGGGTATTGCAAGGTCGTCGGTCTTGTAATTTGGCTGAACTGACATAAACCCATCAGTTTGTGAGGCAGAGCTCAAAGTAGAGGCAGTGATTCAGACATTGAAAGCACACTGATGGTAAAGGATGAGTTTTGGAAGGAAGGTCTGTGGGAATAACCTTGTTGGTGGTAGAATTTGCTGCCATCCACTACAGATGTGCTCTACCATCAGAGTCTGAGGAAGTCTCATCTCATCTCATCCCTTGAGACTACTATCTATGTATCGTATGTTAAGCTTTTATTTCTCTGTACGTCTCACTCAAGCTAATGTTCACTCCCATTTTTGTGTGTGTATTTACCCTTTCTCCAGACGGTCCTCAGTCAGCATGTCCAGAGGGCTCAGCTGCCTGTTTGACCACCAAAGGAGGGTCTTATAACATGGGCTTCCCATCCAGCCAGCTGGAGCTTGTGGACAATGACAGGTACCAACACTGCTGTAGCTGATTGCTAGTATGAGCACGCACACGCTTGAGGCAGCATTTCAAGCACTGTAAGCACAACAAACAACAAACAAGTAGGGTGTTGTGTTTACTGCTGCAGAATGCCCTGCCCTTCTCTAGAGGACACAAGCAGGGTGTTATGTTTACTGAATGACCTGCCCTTCACTATATGATTTAGCTTTTTTACCAAAGTGCAGAATTCTAATTCTCACTCATTTTGACATTAATTTGAGTTACATACAAGTTATAATGATGCTGTATAAGATATCAATCAATAGTATTCTAGCGTTACAATTCATGTGCGACTAAATATGTAAAGCTTTACAGTAAATATGGTTTACAGTATGTTTATCAATATATTGGACATGCATACATACGGAGTGCATATGGAACGTTTCAACTATTATCCGCACTGTATGTAAATCGCATTACAGTATGTTATGTATTTTTATGAAACAAACCTGTCTTGACCCCACCTGTATATTAAATCAATGTAGAAATTGTGATTACTGCGGGATGTTTCAGACTCTTAAAACATTTTTTTCTCATCAATCTACACACAATACTTCACAATGACAAATAAAAATAGGTTTCTGGAGAGTTTTGTTTAAATGTATTCAAAATAAATACATTTGCATAAGTATGTATTGTTATGACACATGCTCTGGTGCATAGTACTTCTATAAATCGTTGACAGGCTTCTACAACTTGATTGGAGTTCACCTGTGCCTAATTTAATTAATTAGGCATAATTATAAAAGGCACACACATGTCTACGTCTCACAGTTGAGTGTGTATGACAGATGGTGTATGAATTGAATCCATGTTAAGATGAATCTGAAACATAACCAAAGGTGAAAAAACAACCTTGTGTGTGTGTCCAGGGGTGTATGCATGTTCACCTAAGTCATATACTACATATATTCTATATGGCCAGGGGTGTATGCATGTTCACCTCAGTCGTATACTACATATATTCTATATGGCCAGGGGTGTATGCATGTTCACCTCAGTCGTATACTACATATATGGAAAACCACCTTGTGTGTGTCAAGGGGTGTCACCTCAGTCGTATACTACATATATTCTACATGTCCACTTAGTGTGGTTATGTTTGGCTCACTATAAGAAATGATAATAACATTTCTTTACGCGTGCAATGGTTTTACGCTTTTTTTGTTCTTCAGAGTCAGAAGGTCTGTTGATCCGTCTATCTCTCAATTTGTCCGTCTAACTGTGTTGCTTTCAGATTAAAGCTGAGATATGAAGGATCCACTGACAACATCCCAGAGTCTGTCTGTAACGGGCACACGCCTGCTGTCACCATCACGTTCATCTGTCCATCACGGAGGCAGGTGGTAAGATCAGTGCTTCCTTCTCCTTATCCCCCTTCTCTTTATCTCGGGCCGGTGTACAAGCCCTGCGCACAGGAAACAAGAGAACAGCACTGTGGGCACATTGAACATCCAAATAGCTATGACAGAGAAGAAGAAAAACAGATGCTAAACAGTGAGGAAATGCACTGGGTGGTAGTTTAGATTATCTCTTCTTTCTCTTTTTTTCTCTTAATCAAATTTTGAAAAGTGCTTTTCAAGTTGCATTATTTTATTCTGTGTATCTCCATCTGTTTTTCAATTGGTTTATTTCCATGGCAGTAAACAGCAATGAGGTCACTGAGGTCGGGACCTCTGTGTTTTTTCTGAACAGAATGTAATGCTCTCTAAAATACATGTTTTTCTGTTTTTCTTACCCGAGTGCATGGTTAGGCTGGTCGAGTCATTAAACTGGGTTATTTCTATTCCTAGTTCCCCCTGAGTATGTAACAGACTATTTTTCAAAATGTTCTTGCGGGAGAGCACAGCCTATATTTGTGGCAGGTTTTCTTTGTCAACGCAATGTTCTCTGGACCTCAGTATTTCAGTCACAGTCTCCCGTTTATTTCCTGATAACCTTTGATTGTCACCGGTATTTTTCCCTTTTTTCATGTGATTGTCACTGCTTGCACTCTCAGGGCAACCTTCCGAAGATGACGGCCAAAGCCAACTGCCGCTATGAGATTGAATGGCTGACTGAGTACGCCTGCCACCGGGACTACCTGGAGAGCCACTCATGCAAACTGACCAGTGATCAGCATGACATCTCCATCGACCTCACCCACCTCACCCGTGGCAGTGAGTCCCCCTGACCACCAGTCAGCTTCATTCATTAACCAACCACCATGCCAGCCGAGTTTGCAAGTCCGTCCCCAGAATGATACACCAATAGAGTTCGGACTAGCAGGCTCCAGTGACATGGGGTTGTAACCTAAATGTAGAATTTATGATGGTGACGGGTGAGGAGTAGGAACATGTAATTGCTAAAGGATTTGAAGATACTTTGTGTACTGAATTTAACGATTTCTTCTGTCACAGTCCTTGCCTATCCAAGGACTACTCATCCAGGTGTGCAGTACCTCATGTGATGCAGTGAAATGTTAGCAGTTACGGCGCTGGCCTTCACATTCACATGTCCTCTTTCCTGCACAGAGGGGGAAGATCTCTACCACACTATGAGTGGAGACGGCTACATCTACTACCTAAACGTGTGCGGGGAGATCAGTGCTGGGGTCTGTGGGGACGCCACGGGGTTCGTGTCCGCGTGCCAGCTGAAGGAGGCTGGAGACATGAAGAAGATCGCAGGGAGATACAGAAACCAAACCCTAAGGTGGGCTTGTCACTCCTTTCATGTTGTTCCAGTACAGACACTAACAGAAGCCTTTAACTTCAGTCTGTGTATGACTAGACTCATTGGAAGCTCTGTTTTCATTCTTCTCCTGAGTCATTATCTACCTCCATATTTACTCTAGCATGTCAAAAATGGCTTGTTCAACCTCTCTGTTTCTGATCATTGCATTTCCCAAGGCATCACTACATTAGGCAGGGATGGTACTGATGTCCACTGTAGTTTCTTAGCACTGAGTAAGTTACCTTTTGTAATTCATTTCCGTGTGTGTGTGTGTGTGTGTGTGTGTGTGTGTGTGTGTGTGTGTGTGTGTGTGTGTGTTGCACTATAGATACTCGGATGGCGACCTCACATTAACCTACCCAGGAGGGTCCAGGTGTAGCTCTGGCTTTCAGAGAATGACCATCATAAACTTTGAGTGCAACGAAACTGCCGGTGAGTTAAAGAGGAGACACCATTGGTTTGTGGTATGCGTGTGCGCATGTGCACGCCCGTGTGTGCCCAGTGTGAAACTGTTTCATTCTACCATACATTTCCTGTGCTAAATGCTAGTATGTGAACTGCTTTCAGACAGAGAGCTATTTTCGTGTATTTAGTCAGAATTCATGGGTTGATGACATTGTTGCCCCTCTGTAGAAGACGATGGCAAAGGTGCCCCGGTGTTCACAGGAGAGGCCGACTGCACATATTTCTTTGAGTGGCACACTGCTTACGCCTGTGTCAAGGAGAAAGAAGACCTTTTCTGCCGCGCGACAGCGGGCAAGAAGCGCTTTGACCTCTCCACCCTCACACGATTTCCTGGTAAGACCCAGACTTTTAGGAAGGAAGAGAAATGATGTGTTTTTTTTATGATGATGCCCTGTGTCAGTGCGTAGGCTAGTTGAAGAATAGATTGCTTTGTTGCTCTGTCAGGTTTGTAAACGATGAGTGTCTTTATAGAATCGGACGGCCTTCAGAACTGGGAGGCAGTAGATGCCAGTGCTGCCGAGTCTGACAGGAAGCGCGTTTACCTCAACGTGTGTCACAAAGTCATCCAGCAGGGGGACACGACAGGTTGCCCAGAGGACGCTGCGATCTGTGCCATCGGTGAGTGCCCTAACATTGTAGACTCGCCTTGTGAGAGTCAATCAGAACCCGAAGAACTCTTTGACCCTAGTGGCATCACTCTGATGAAAGTCATCATTTCTGTGCAATGAAAGCATATTTCCCACTGTCAAAACTGTCTCTTTGTGACGTGTCTTTCTCAGACAAGGACAAAAAACACACGAGTTTGGGCAGCTTCCTGTCTGCGCCTCAGATGCATGGCGACAGGATTCGCCTCATCTACACGGAGGGAGATGTCTGCAGGCCGAACGTCAAGATCAGGACCATCATCTCCCTGAAATGCAAGCCAGGTTCAAGTTCATTTCAACTTCACAGAATAATTTTATTTAAGATTAATTGTCATTCTTTAAAAGATGTGTGAGCAATGATTTGATAAAACTATAATCATGTTTCAGCAGTACCTGCTATTAAAAGTTATGATATTTATGTGATCGTTGTTATGCTGTTGTGTGTCCACAGGAGATTTGGAGAGTGCCCCAGTTGTGCAGAGTGTGTCCAGTGATGGGTGTATTTACGAGCTGGAGTGGTACACGGCTGCAGCCTGCGTCCTCTCCAAAACTGAGGGAGATGACTGCAAGGTATCCGACCCACAAGCAGGTCGGTGACAGTCCCTCCACCCCGCTTTGTCACACTACTGTGCGTGCAGCTCTTGCAATGTGAAGTAAAACCAGTTGTGAAAAAGTTTTTAAATAACTCAGGATATCTCAAAAATAATTCACATGTCTCTTTGTGACTCAAACGACTCAAACAAGTATTTTTCAGATGTAACATGTTGAAAGGTTTTGACAACTGTTGGCCATTAAGACTGGTTCGCTTCCCTTCATATTCTTGTTCCCTTTCTCCTCCTCTCTCTTAGGCTTCTCCTTCGATTTGTCTCCTTTGCGCAAGGCCAAAGAGGAAGGCTACTCCCTGGCTGGGGAGAAGTATAATTACCACATTAACGTGTGTGAGGGAGTCTCTGCTGACAAGTGTCCTGCCAAATCAGGGGCCTGTCAAGTGGAAAAAAGGTAAAGCCTGTCACTTTTAAATGTTCACAACACTCAAGTCTCTCTGCACTGAACTCAATTGAGTTGGCTGTTCTGAGCCATCAGTGAAGTCTTCTAAGAACGTTGCAGTAGCCAGTTCCCAGCTGTTTGTTTGTTTGTGAGTGTGTGTGTTTGTGTGTGTTTGTGTGTGTGTGTTTGTGTGTTTGTTTGTGTGTGTGTGTGTCTGTAAGTAAGTAGATTACTGGCAGTGATTTGTGTTCTCATGCCTCATGCCTTTGTTTACAGCGGCAATAGCTGGAGCCTGGGTGAGTTCAATGGCAAGTTGTCCTACTACGATGGCATGATCCAGCTCATGTACAAGAACGGCTCATCCTACAACAACCCACAACACACCCGCCGCTCCACGGTCATCTCCTTCCTCTGTGATCTCGAGGCAGGCATGGGCAAACCAGAGTTCCAGGTGCACCCTCCTACGCATTCACTCTCCTCCTTTTGTCATGAAATCCTGTGTTCCATGATCAGTAAAGGGTCAAAGGTTAAGGGTTAAGGGGTTTTGTTTCCTTGATCATTAACAAATCTTGCCCCGTATCTCGAAATATATTAAGAACCAATTGTTGGCAGGTTAGTTGTTTCTGTGTGCAGCTTTCTCATGGTCAGCATGTTGTGACCTCCACAGGCGGAGGACGAGTTCACCTACAACTTCCGGTGGGACACTTCCCTGGCGTGCCCAGAGAGGCCCCAGGAGTGTTTGGTGACAGACCCCATTACTTTCAAACAGTATGACCTGTCTAGGTAAGCCTCTCAACCACTGCTCTTTACTGACGAAAGTTCAGATTGGGAAGGGAAACAAAGTTTGTGAAATCCGTTTGTTATGGTTGTTGGTACAGAGAGAGGCTGCTAATTACTCTCACATTGTGACCTGAACATGTGCTGCTGAATAGTTAGTTGAGTGTTTGCTGAACACCCCATAAATCACACTGCTAGTACAGCTATTGGAATTTAGCTGAGCTAAGCAAGCCTCTGAAAACAATGTGCTGCTCTGTATATATTGAATCACAGTTCCTATAATTCACACACTTTAAATCTTTTATTTTTTTTATATTATTTATTTTTTTGCTGAAGCAGAGCCTGCTGCAGAGTTCTCTATTGTTTGCCCTCTGACCACGGCTTGTTCTCCCTTTCCCACAGTCTATCCAAGTCTGGCAGGAATTGGGAGGTCATGGACTCGTCTCAGGTCACGAACCGCAGGAAGTACTACATCAATGTGTGCCGACCCCTACAAGCCGTGCCAGGCTGTGACCGCGCCGCCTCTGTCTGTGAGATGACCTACCAGACGGTCAGTCAGCCTTCTCCGCCAGCCTAGAAAACCTTATTAGAGAGGTTTATAGAACTTTAAATGGTTCTGTATGGACTTAGCCTTTGTATGACATCTCTGCCATTGCTCGTAGCACATTTGAGTTTTCTATTTTCAATGTGATTATTCCCATTTAGGCTGGAGCCGAGAAAGTCTCCATCAGTAATATGGGTGTAGCGAAGAAAGGACCGATCATCCAAGAGACAGACCACCTTCTTTTGGAGTACACGGATGGGTCTGTGTGCGAATCAGACGGCGTGAAAACCACCTACACCACCCGCATCCACCTAACCTGCGCTAAGAGAGCTCTGGTGAGGAGCGCACACACACACACACTGAAATGGGCACGGTACGGAATGGTTAGGCATTGCCGAGGCCTCACTGATTCCTTTCTCCTTTTTGTTTCTGTGCAGTCCTCGGGCCCCCGCTTCGTCGGCAACCAGAACTGCATCGCCAACTTCATGTGGTTCACCAAAGCAGCCTGTGCCATTGAGAATGCCAAAGACACCAACCAGGTGATTCACCGTTTCCCCCGGCCCAACTGTCACTGCTCTGTTGTCTTGTCCTGTAGTTGGTCTTCTCAGACGGTCTGTGCCACTGTACTATGCTCACATCCTCTTTCTTCTGTGCCTGGCAGTCCTGCACCATAACAGACCCCAGCACAGGCTTTGAATACGACCTGAATCCCCTGGCCAGGGAAACTGGATACTGGATACAAGCAGAAGGCATTGGCAGAAATTTCTCGGTAAGACAGATATTGTCTTGTTCTCAGTGTCTTTTATGTTACAGCTACGTCTCTGTCTGTATTTCCCTTCTTTCCCATGAACAAATGACAAGTGTGTGTGTGTGTGTGTGTGTGTGTGTGTGTGTGGATCTTCTGCCGGTTGTTCCCTCAGCTGAATATCTGTGACCCGGCCCCTCACTGTGGGACTGTGGGAGGCGTGGCGGCGGCTGGTTGTGAGCTGGAAGAGGGGAAGCCAGTGGGACCAGTGGGCGTGGAGAGGTCCCTGGAGTTCTCCACGGAGGGCCAGCTCAAACTCACCTACAAAGGAGACCGGGATGAACCCACAGGTGAGCTTGGCAGAGGGCTTTGGTCAGCATGGCAGGACATCGTTTTTAGATAGTGTTTTTAAAAGCCGGCAGCAGCAGAATTCAGCTTCAGGCACTCACAGCAACTTAAAACTCAGCTCTGATACTTCAGCCTTGCTTTGTGCCTGCTCCGAAGTAAATCAGTTTGTCCTTTTGTATTCCTGCTCCTCCTCCAGGCATTAGGAACACCTTCACTATTAGTTTTGTGTGCGACACGGATTCTGACGGCTCCCTGAAGTTCGTGAAGACTGAGATGGGCACAGGTGCTCTTGTGATCCAAGACGTGTTCTTTGAGTTTGCCACTCCTCTGGCCTGTGTGCCCGCCACCGTGGACTGCCAGGTCATCGGTGAGTTCTCCAAACTGCCTGTTCCTTTTTCACTCAGATGCCCGGTGTGGTCGCGTCGGACACGGTTCTCCTCTCTGAGCGCACTCTTTGATTCTCCCTAGATTCCCATGGAAACGAGTATGACCTGAGTGACCTGAGCAGGGATGACGGCGCCTACAGGCCCATCGACACCTCCGAACAGGCCAAATCACAGAAGTTCTACCTCAACGTCTGCAAGCCTCTCCCTCATGTTAAAGACTGCCCTGGTGAGAAGGACCTTAACTAGCAATGTCATCAGAAACTATAGGAGTGTGTTCCCACAATTAACTAGATAGGTCATGCCATACCACTAGATAGGTCAGGCCATAACACTAGTTTGCTTGCCGACTGTTTGCGGCAAGTACATTTATATCAATTTCTAACGAAGTGCAGTTCTTTCACACCTAGTCAGTTTCTTTGTGTAACATTGGTTAGGATCTCTTGACTCGTCTATGGGTCTAGTCAGTAAAGTCAGTTTGTGTGGGCCATGTGTATTAGTGCATCTTAATTGGTGGTCTGTAAGTCTCCAAGCACATGATAAAAAGGTTCCGTCGCCAATCTCCTCTGATTCCTGACGTTTGATTGGCAGCTGGAGCGCTGGGGGCGTGTGCCGTCATTAATGGCCGAGGGCTGAACCTGGGCTATGTGCAGTCCAGCCCCCAGCCAGCGTCCGATGGGTCCATCAGCATCGTCTACCAGGGGGGAGACCGCTGTGGCACGGAGGGACGCCACTCCACCCGCATCATCTTCATGTGTGACAACACCCTTGTGAGTTCACACCTACAACACAGACAGCACTGTCTTATGGTCGCATACAACTGAAACATTGAAGGATTTTTTTTATTTTTTAAAGGGGTATTTCATCTTTTCAGAAATGCTGAATTTGTCCATTATGCAAAGACCCTAGCACACCAACCCAAGCTGTTATTGTTTGTCCGGATTATCAGATTTAAAAAAAAGAGCATTTTCTTAAAATGCTAAATAATTGTTTCCCTCTGTAGTGTTGTTAGATCAGTTAATTACTGTTTTAGGCCCCTTTTTAGTAGTTCCTATGACTACCAAGCTCTTCTGGCTTTAGCTACCTGATTTATTGTTTTTGCTTATAAAGTGCATTTGCAGCAAGGAGCCAGCAGGAGGCAGGATTCTCTAAACTAACCTTGGATCGTATTCATTTTCACTCCCTGCCTGTAGGGTTCCCCCATTTTTGACCGCAAGGACGGCTGTGAATATGTATTCATCTGGAGGACATCTGAGGCTTGTCCTGTCCAGAGAGTACAGGGTACAGAATCACTGCTTCGACAAGAATTTCTCATTATCATTATCATACTCTTTTTCATTTCTCATTATCATTATCTTTTTCTGGATATTAAGTCTTTTTATGTGACCTATGTCCAGGTGAGAATTGTAAAGTCCAAGACCCCAGAAGTGGCCACGAGTTTGACCTGAGCTCACTGTCGGGGAAAGACTACATGGTGACGAGTGGCCAGTATGAGTACCACTTTGCCGTCTGCGGCGGTCTGTCACCTGGGGTGTGCGAGCACAAAGACCCATCAAAGGACGCGGTGGCTTCCTGTCAGGTGGAGGCCAACACCCACACTCACAGAATTGCCGGTGAGTAAAATCTGTCACCTCGACCCGCTGCCCAGTGGAGGCTCTGCTGATTGCCACATCCTGTGTGAGGGTGTTTTTCCTCTTTTACTGCTAGCTGTGATGGTTTTTGTGGTTTTTGAAAAGGTGTTTGGAAACAGTGACTTTTCACAGAAAGCTCTCCTCCATGATTCTCCTGTTGAGATTATCTGTTGTGTTTGGGACCAGGGCTTGCCACACAAACCCTGACCTATGAGGACGGACTCATCATGATCAACTACACACACGGAGAGAAGTGCCACAAGATTTACGAGCGCTCCACCGCCGTCCTCTTCACCTGTGACGCCAGCAAGTCCTTGGTGAGTCAACAATGCCCAGCCAACTCATGACAGACAAACTTTAGTCAGACCCCACTCCCAGCTTCAGTCAGCTTCTCATATCTGTCAGACCGTGAGTCTCCCCCCCCCACTCTCACACACACACACACAGCATTAGTAGGACAGTATGGTATGACTAGTGGGGTTGGAGTGATACAAGGACACTTTGTAAAGGAGAGGACGCAAAGACCCTCCAGTAATCAATATGCAGTTGTGGTGTACAGTTGGTCCTTCAGCTGGCTATTGCCTTGGCTACTGCTCCATATGTGTTCTGATTGGGATTTGCGGTGTCTTTCTCTCTACAGGGGAAACCTGAGTTCGTGAAGGAGACGGCCGACTGCACGTATATGTTTGAGTGGCACACGTCTCGGGCCTGTCTGCCTTTCAAAACCATCACCTGCGCCTACAAGTAATCTTCCATATCATCATCTACTTCACTTAGTATCTATTGCTCTCTTTGACAAGCGCAGCATGTATTAGAAGACATCTCTTCAGTACCACTCACTGATCTGCTGTCCCTGAGTGTTTTAAATATGCTCCGTGTGCGTTCTCCACCTGTATGTGTGTGTCGCGTTACGTTAATGTCCCCCCCCCCTCTTTTCTCCAAAAGTGATGGCAGTGGCAACTTCTACGACTTGTCCTCCCTGTCCCGCTCCTCGCTGACCATGGCCAGTACCAACTGGTTGGTCGTGCCTCACTCCAGCGTCGGTCAGCGCTACTACCTCAACGTCTGCAAGTCCCTGGTGCCACAGAGCGGTAAGCGGGCCGGCCCGGGATTTAAAAACCCAAGATCACTGAGTAGTATGAAGGCGCTGGAGGCCTTGTTGCAGCTTAAAGGTTTTAATAATTACAAACAGGAAAACCGATGCACGTCTCATGTCATGCTTGCACCATCAAAACACAGTTGAAGAAAGAGAGAGAGTTGTGACACCGTGTGCCGTCTGTGTTGTGTCAGGGTCCTGGGCCTGTCCGTCCTCGGCGGCAGCCTGCCTGAAGACCGCAGATGACCAGTACATCAGCCTGGGTGAGCCCAAGACGGATATGCAGTGGGACAAGAGCGTGCTGGTCCTGAGGTACATCGACGGGGAGCTGTGTCCAGACAAGGTGCGCAACAGGACCACCATCATCCGCTTCAAGTGTGACAAAACCAAAGAGGTACGTGACTCACACACACACAAGCCACTGACGCATGCGTCCATGTATACACACGCCCATGTGCGCACGCACACACACACACACCTACACATACATACATACATACACAGTCACGCACACTCTCTTCCTCTTTTTTTCTCTCTCTCTCTCTCTCTCTCTCTGTGTGTTGGCCTCTCTCTGTCAGGCTCTCTGGTGACTGTTTTTCCTCATCATTTTCTCATGCTCGTATGCAGACGTGCCCACACTCCACACACACACACTGTCACTTCGTCACTGTCCTCACTGTTCAGCACACCATAACGAGCCCGTGCTGAATGTTCCCTCTGGCTGCAGGACTCTGAGCCCACGCTCACCACGGTCATAGAGGATTGCGTGTACACCTTCGTCTGGCTCACCGCGGCCGCCTGCCCTCTCAACGCCAGCCATCACGGCGAGTGCCGCGTCACCAACCCAGCCACCGGTTAGTCACCCCGCCGCCGCCGCCGTGTCTCAGACCGCACACACCCCCATCCTCACCCTCCGGCCGTCCCCCCCATCAGCGCGGCCCCATCTCATGTCTCACACTGTTCAGTGGAGTCAGATGTTAGGCCCAGTAGATCTGTGAGGATCATGATCAGGAGCCATTTATTGACACTAAACACAAGACCACAAGCACAAATATCATTTCTGTTTGCTGAGACGCTGAACACACAAGTTTGCTGTGTAGATGCTATAAACACATTTACTCAAGGTAGGATTACAGAAGACTAACAGCATTTGTTGAAGGAAGTCAAAGAAAGAGGGCAAAACCCTGTGTGTGCTGAACATTATCTAATTACAAAAGCTTCGGGGACATGGCAGAATTTGACTAAACATTTACAGTACTGCTAAAAGTGTGTTCACTTGAGTCCGTGGGAGAAAAATGCAGTGGAAAGCATGCTGTGACGGATCAGCGCGGTGAAACTGGTTTAGGCACAGGTGACTGAACCCTTACAGATCTAAATCACCTAAAGAATAGCAGTTGTCAAGCTGAAGTCAGTGCTGGCCCTCTGGGTCTAGTAGAATGTTTTAGGCTCTCTCTGTCTGCGGTCATTGAGCAGGAACTATGGCGTCATATGAGCTGGCCTAGAGTAACCTTCTCCTTAAACATTAGATCGATACCACAGAGCCTTTTAATCTGACATATGAACTTATACTTACCGAGTAGAGGACATGACTTCCAATTACACGTTTTTATCATTTGTTGTGCTTGTATCTTTAAGTATAAAAACATGATTGCAAAACCCAGATAGGGTGCACAGTGACTGTGTCAAGCTTATATTATTGTTCATTGTATCATTATCAAGTAATTATGTAACAAAGAAATAGTTTATATTAAAATGGTAGTAGCTTGTTTAAAGACACAAATTCTGTGTGTGTGTGTGTGTGTGTGTGTGTGTGTGTGTCTCCCCCCAGGTCACGTTTTCGATCTGAACACCCTGAACAAAGCAGGAGGATACACCGTGTACGACAATGAGGACCGTAACACCATGATCCGGCTCAGTGTGTGCTCCGAGATGAAGAATGCGGGCTGCGCAGATGGAACAGGTTAGGTGCCCCCACACTTGCCTGACTGTGTTTTTGGAAAACGTTCCTCTTGTGCTGAAATTCACCAGGATCCCTGGGTAATCGGTGCAGCCCTCCTCAGGAGTCTTTACCCCGCTGGGTGGGGGGGATCAGTGGAGTATGTAAAGAGGAGGGTAGGCTCCATTGAGGTTGTGGTTAAAAGATTAAACTCATTTGGCTTAGTCCTTTCAAGAACGCGTTACCATGTAACACTGTTCACGTCAGCACAGGGCACTGATGGCCTGGGCGGTTGCGTGTTTGGGTGATGGATCTCCTGGCTGCACCTTCATTATTAACTGCACTCCAGAGCCACTGAGTGATTAGCACGACACCCTTGACGTTGACTACGGCTGCATGATGCACCGCTCAGGCCAAAGGCTTATATGACCGGTTGGCCTTTCATGTAAATCATTTACAACTTTTATGTTTTCACCAGATGTTGCCTTTACAAAAGATTGGACAGCTCTGAAAAGTTTGCCTCTGTAAAAAGATTTGCTGCATGAGGATAGAAAGATTTTGTTGTTGATTTAGTTTTTTTTTTTGCGTGTCTGTTTGTGTACAGCTGTGTGCATTAAAGACCGCAAAACTGCGGTGAATGCGGGGAAGGTCAGCAGGAAGTTGTCCTACCTGGACCAGGTGGTGGAGCTGACCTATGAGGGCGGAGACGAGTGTGCGGCCAATCGCAGCCTCCGGCACAAGAGCATCATCAGCTTTGTGTGCAAAGACGGGGCAGACGCTGGCGAGCCTGTACTGGTGGCCACTGACAAGGACACATGCACCCACTACTTCTCCTGGCACACCTCTCACATCTGTGAAAAGCAGGTAAAAGCAAGAGACTATGGGTAATGTAGTTCTCTTGAGGTTCTTGTCATGCATAGTGGCTGCCCAGACCTCGGGCCAAGTTTGTCTGTCATCAAGAGAATCACCCTTCAGAATTTTTCCTGAGCAACATGGGCTTCCTAGCATGACTGTGGAGGTTAAGTCCTGGCACTCTTTTTAAACTAGTTCTTCTCCGGACTGGTTTTGTGAAGGAAGAGAAATGCAGTGAAATGTTTGTCTAATACACTATTTACATTGGATTTGCATTAGCCCCCTATGCCATTAAATAAAGATACATTTACATGTATCCATACCAGCACGTATATCTCATCTATGTGTGAACTCCCAGCGTATTGAACCCATGACCTTAATGGTGTTCTTCCTCTACAAGTTGGCCAACAGAGACACATACAATGGAGCGTCTCAGGCAGGGAAGAAGTCCCTGAAGTCTGTTATTGATTATAGATGCTAACCGAGCCCGTGTGTGTTGGCTAACCAGTCTGCATAGCTCACGTAGCCTTACGTACGCATGTATTATTTCTGATTTGGGACCTGGTGTCATTTGAGTTAGCTTACGCGTCAGGCTTACGTGTGAAGTTACTGTGTAATGTTCGGATTCCTAAATGGAACATCTGTTCAGAAGCAGTGGTGTCATGTGCTCTTCAGGTTTGTTTGTTTACAGTGTGCTGAAGGACTCCTTGAGATAAATGACTTTCAGTTCTTCTTGGATTGTGAAAATCTGCATCTGCAAATCACAAGATACATATTGTTATTGTATGCCACATTTAGACCATGCACAGAGGTATGCATGTTTTCCCATGAAGTATGTCTTCATAAACTCCATTTGATGCATAGAAAAGTGGTCAGCAAGATTTTTTGCTGTTTCCACACTGTTGACACATGAGGCCCATCCTGTAGTAATAAGTTCTCCTGGTATTATTGGAAAGTGAAGACAGAAGGAGGTGTGTGTGTGTGCTGAGGTCTGATCTGGCCCTGTGTGCCCGTGCAGGTGAGGTGCTCTGTATGGAACAGCACAACCCTGATCGACCTGAGGCCTCTGATACACACCACTGGCTCCTACCTGGCCACCGATGAGGACCTGGACAAGGAGAACTCCCCCGACTTCTACATCAACATCTGCCAGCCCCTCAACCCCGTCCCCGGAGTCCTCTGCCCCCCAGGAGCTGCAGTGTGTATGGACCCCGACAGCGGCCAGCCCATTGTGAGTCGTCTGTCCTTACGTTGCTGATGAATGATTTAGACCGCTATAAATATTAAGACATAATCAGATTCGGTCACATTTAAGTTGAACTTTCAGACCTGAGTCAGAATAGTCTCTAAGTACATAAAGCACAGAAGACTGTTACTGTTCATAGCAAAACTGGAAATGTAATACGGTTTCTTCAGTGGAGGTTTGGGTTGAGGTTTAAGGTTGCATATAGAACGGTTAGTGGCACGTGTCAAATGTCACAAGTCTGACCGGTGTGTTTGCACTTGTCTTGTATTTTGTCCTTTTTAGGATATAGGGCGAATCACTTCAAAATCCACCCCAGAATACAACAGCAACACGGGCGAAGTGGAGATCGTCTTCGAGAGCAACACACCCTGCAGCCAGAACACGTCCCTGAACTACACGTCCAAAATCATCTTCAGCTGTCAGACGGGCACTGACCTGGTAAAATACCAACACAAACCCACAAATCACACATGACTGTCTCTGTAGTCTATGGTGACATACCTTGTGTGATAGAAAGGTATGTGTTTTTGCCACTACGTGGACTTCAAATGTTGTGTGTGTGTGTGTGTGTGTGTGTGTGTGTGTGTGTGTATGTGTGTCAGGGTGCTCCCAAGATGATCAGGAGGCAGCAGTGCATGTACATGTTTGAGTGGGCCACCCCCGTTGTGTGCCCAGAGATCTTGACCACCGATGGCTGCTCTCTCCACGTCTCCCAGCTGCAGTATACCTTCAACCTGACCTCTCTGTCAGGGGCTGTGCAGGTATGTGTGTTTCCCTGTGCCTACACACAGGCTCATCCCATGCTCCCAATGGATGTGTGTGTGGTTGTAAAAGTCAAAATGGTTTCTTGCCGTCTTCCAGGTGCCCACTAACTCCAGCGTCTTCAAGATAAACGTCTGCGGGACCATTCCCGACTCTGCCTGTCAGAACAGTGCTGTGTGCCAGCTGAAGGGTGCCCAGGGCGTGTCCTTTGGCAACAGCAAAGCCATGAGCCTGGACTACAAGCGCGAGGACCAGACCGTCATCATGACCTACGCCGGCGGGGATCTGTGTCCTCCAGGTCAGACTCCCGACCTCTGCCACCGTGCCAAATAACAATCTGGCACTTGATTCTGCACCATTGCCAAGACCACACCAAAATAACATGTAGTAATATCTGCCGACTGACTTGAAGTGACCTGTTTCCCTTGCCAGTGACGGATAAAGGGGAGCTGTGCGTCTTCCCAATGAAGTACATGACAGAGACTCTCACCTCGTGCACCACCTCCGGCATGACAGACGGACGCCTATGGTGTGCCACCACCAGTGACTACAACAAGGACAAAAAATGGGGCTACTGCCCTCCTGGTAAGAACTGGGGCCCTGACCCTGATTTGATTGATGCGTGGGTTCTTCCGAGCGACCAAAACGGGCATGACGTAAAGATATTTGGATTCCTATTTATTTGGTTAAGTGCCTTCGAGGGCGGGGCGGCGCCTCATCTGATAGTGTCACTGATTTGCCACTTCCTCCTTTGAAATGAAAACAGGATCTTGGTTTTTGAAGTCTGACAGGCTCAGGCTGATCTGACACCTGACATCTGACACAGTTTGACAGCATAACATTGACTCCTCTGTCACTAAATTGATCGATCAACTCAACAGAATAGCCCAACAAATGGCTGCGTAGGCTATGCAACTATGCTCAGCACCGCACAGACAGTGAATCAAATAATCCTGTAGCCTATCATTCATCGGGGCTTTAATGCGCAACCAGAAGTGAGACAGAAACTTTTTTTTTTTTTTCACACAGCATAGTACTCCCTCAGTTTCGCCCCCTACTCAAAGCGTCTGTAATTGTGTTCTCAGTGACGGCGAAGCGCCAGACCACCATCTTGTTGTCGTGTGACCGTACGGCGGGGCGCGGCAGCCCCCAGCTGCTGAGTGAGACACAGGGCTGCTCCAGCACCTTCGAGTGGCGCACCAGCGCCGTCTGCACCCCCAAGAAGGTGGAGTGCCAGCTGGTGAGCCTCCACAAGACCTACGACCTGCGCACGCTCTCCTCCCTCACCGAGCCCTGGAAGTTCAGCAGCAGCGGCGACCAGTGAGTGCCCTCTTCCTGACACACCCCTCTTGTGTGTATACACACACACACACACACACACACACACACAAAACGTCTGTCTTTCTTCATTGCAGTGGTTTCCTCCATCTTTCTCCACATCTCTTTTGTTGTGGTGTCACAAGCTTTGTGCCGGTTAGCCATGACTGGCCGTGTGGTGCCAGCGCACACACCGCATGGTGCTCCTCACTCACGAGCCCTTTACCTCTTCCTCAAACAACTTCACCTCAGCCAGCCAGCGCTGCGTTTGAGTGGCAGCTCAAATGCCTTTCGGCTACCGCAACATCCTCACCTCGTTTTTTTCACCTCGAGTCCTGTTCTCCTCCCGAGTGAAAGGAGCCCTGACAAAAGGCCCCTGATTCTTCATCTCTGGTGTCTTCTGCAGGTATTACATGAACCTGTGCCAGAGCATCCACGGGGGGCTCACGGACTGTCCAGAGGGGGCCACAGTGTGTCGCAGGAGCAAGGGGAAGACCCAGACCCTCGGCCTGGTCCACACCCAGACCCTGGAGTACCGTGGTGAGTGCAGGTCTTACGGACCATGTCTAGCCACATCCTTGGTGTATACACCAGCTGTTGGTTTGAACAAATCTTAAGAGCATGAACATGAACAATAAGGGTTCTATGGCTTTGGAGAACTGCTATATTACTGTTTAACCGTTCCAAATCTGTAGTGGAAGATATAAACCAGTATTCTCTCTTCACAATACCAGAGGGCAAGATCCAGATTAACTACACGATGGGAGATGCCGTATGTGGAAGTGACCTCCGTGCCAAAACTATTATTCAGTTGACGTGTAGCAACATAAATGGCCTTCCGAAACTCCAGAGGTGAGTCTCTCAGCATCAGAGTGTGCTGCTTAAACATGTGTGGATCAGATGGGCTCATGTCAAAAACATATGGTATGAAGGATGTAATTGTGTGTGTGTGTGTGTGCGCAGAGAGGACCTGGCAGCCTGTGAGTTCTGGTTGGAGTGGGAGACGCGAGCAGCCTGTGCTGTTCAGCAGCAAGAGGTGGAGATGGTGAACGGCACAATCACCGTACCAGACACAGGGGCCCGATTCAACCTGGGGGCCCTTTACACCAGGTAACACACACACACACACTCACATATTAGGAAATTACAATCTTGGTCACATTTCTATCCAACCTCGGCCTTGCGCATCAAGACTCAACGTTACAGATTACAATGATTTGCATTGCAGATCTCCCTCCAAGGTTGACCTGTAGCAACAGCATGAGTGATGCCTTTAGACACGACTCGAAAGAGATGCACGGGTTTATGAGACCGTTTTAGAATGATGTGTCTGTGTCCGATGTCCCTCAGATTGCACCAGATGCACGGGTTTATGAGAGCGTCTTAAAATGATGTGTCTGTGTCCGCTGTCCCTCAGATTGCACCAGGCCGCAGGAGACATCAGGCCCAATGGCGACCGCTACGTCTACGACATCCAGCTGTCCGGCATCACAGACAGCTCGGTCATCAACTGCAAGGGGGCCTACATTTGCCAGGTGAAGACTAACGGCAACTGGCACCGTAAGATTGGCTCCTCCAACAAGGCCCAGTACTACATCAAAGGTGAGCACTGTTTTCATCATCTTGTAATGCTAGAAATGAATGGCCCAAAAAAAACAACCTACTCCACAGTCAGTTTAAGTCAGTTCAGCAGTTCAGATTTTGGATATATTGTACTATGATCCAGAACCAATATTACATCCTTGTACTTCTTGTCTTGGACAGTAGATTGTGGAGATGCTGATAGACATCCCGAGTCTCAGCAATGTAATAATGACATTCTCAGTGATGACTTTATTATTAAGCGCTTTCTCCTTGTGTACCTCCAGGTGGGAATCTGGACGTCCTGGTCCCGTCTGAGTCGACCTGTGGACGGGCCAAGACTCACATGGCCTCGTCGGCCATCCTCTTCCACTGCAACCCGGAGGCTGGCGAGGGCATCCCAGAGTTCCTGCTGGAGACCGACCTGTGCCAGTACCTGTTTGTGTGGCACACCTCCAGAGTGTGTGAGCTGTTGTGAGTTCCCCTCTTCACTCTACTGTAGTCAGTCAGTCAGTCAGTCAGTCAGTCAGTCAGTCAGTGAAAAGCTCTGTTTCAAACTGTCTGCTGCCGCAGATGGCACGATCAAATCTGCATTTAGTTGTTTCTGCCGCAGCTGGTTAAGGAGATACATTGTCCGTTTTGCCAGGATCTGGTCCAATAGTCACCCGATTGTATGAATACAATGAGCTCTTCTCATTAGCATCCGTATAGGGTAGTTGTGTCTGTCTGTCTGTCTCTGTCTGTCTGTCTGTCTGTCTTTCTGTCTGTCTGTCTGTCTCTGTCTGTCTGTCTGTGTCTGTCTGGGGTGAGGGTATTGAGGTGTTTTCTCCTGGGTCTGCAGCAGCTCAAAAGAGCACGTCATTGATGGCACCGGGAAGGATTCACAGTCTGATGGTCTGTCCGGGAGAAGCCAAGCTCTGGGAACAGTGCTAAGTTTGTTACTCATTGGGCTCACGTTGTGTCTGCTCGTCCTACTTCTGCATAAGCGAGAGAGGAGGTAAGCACACACACACACACACACACACCGATACACACATAAGGGCTGTAATTTACCTCAAAATGCAGAATGTGTGTGTCTGAACCCCAGAATCATTCAAAGCCTAATGCATTAATAGACCTACAGACTTGTAAGAAGGGAAACATGCATTTTAATTCTGGTTTTCACGTTAGGCTATTCCATGGCAATAGTTTAAGTGTGAATATGTAATTGACCCATTTCATTAATTCTAAGTTATCCATTAATAATTGCAATAAAACTGTCACTCTTTCCAAACGGACGCATAGAAGAACATACACTTAAGCCCCACTGTGGGATTCTAAAATATAATGTCACTGATTTCCACATGTTTAACACAGGTCTTTTAACACATTCATATATTTATTAATTATTAATGTATTAATTGCCTTTGAATATAACTTCATTTGCACCATGGTATGAACAGTACAATTTGTTCTAACTCTTTAAGCACTTAGCCCCCCCCCCCCCCCCCCTCCCACACACACACACATCCTGAGTCTGAGATGTGGATCTGTGATCTTTCAGTAAACACATGTGGTCACACACACATGCACGCACACACATGTAGTGTCAGATGGTAAGCTGTGATGGTGAAACGCCTATGTGCTGAAATGCTCTTGTGGTCTGTGTGTCTGCAGGGAGCTTGTGATGAAGAAAGTAACTGGCTGCTGCAAGAGAGGAAACCCAGTGGCCTACAAGTACTCTAAGGTACGCTTATGTCATGTCTAGACGAGCAAATTCCTCCTTTCCAAACTAAAGTGGCTTTCATGACACACACACACACACACACACACACACACACACACACACACACACACACACACACACACAACCACACACAACCCAATTCTCTCCATTTTTGACCCCTTGAGTTTCCCAGTGCTCACTCGTCTTGGTCTCACTGGGCAGAGTACAGGTACAAAGACCTCATCGTTCTCAACCAATCAGTCACTCTCTTGTCTTGTCTTGTCTTGTCTTGTATTGCTGTGTCAGGTGAACACCGAGGAGAACGGGGAGGAGGATGAGATGGAGTGGCTGATGGAGGAGCTGGAGGCCCCGGGAGGCAAGGAGGGGCGCCACGAGAACGGCCACATCACCACCAGGCCGGTAAGCGCTGAGGCGCTGCGCTCGCTCCCACTGGACGAGGCGGACAGTGAGGACGAGGTGCTGACGGTGCCGGAGGTGCGCTTGCACATCGCCCGCGCCAAGCCCCGCACCCGGCCCCTGCCTGCCCTGCTGCGGGCGGAGAGCGACGAGGACCTGGTGGGGCTCCTGGAGGAGCAGGATCGGCGCAGCAGCAGCAGCAGCAGCAGCAGCAGGCCCAAACCACGCAGCGGCGGTGGGCACAGGGCACACAGGAGCCGGCCCGAGCTGACGACGGACGACAGCGACGAGGACCTGCTCAAAGTGTGAAGGGCTGATCTCCCCCCCCCCCAACACACACACACACACACACACACACACACACACCAAATGTCTCCCCACACACTCAGAAGAAAGAATATGTACAGATACAGAGACGTTTAGGATTCCCCTCACTGCTTTCTTTTGATTCTATTTTTTTCCTCTCAAAGGGAACTGTATTTATCACTATGCTGCGTCTCGCGGTGGCTACATTTTGTATTGCTTTCGCCCTTTCAGAAGAAACGATGCCTTCCTCTTGAAAACTGCTTTCATCGAATGATAATTGTTTATAATGCTTGGAAATGAACATTAATGGACAGAATGTTTATTGTTTGTTTCATTTGGCCACGTATATCCATCCAGTCCTTTCTTACTTTTATTTAACTTTCTGGTAATTCATGTGGTTTATTTCTTTTTGTTTGTTTGTGAATTTGTTTGTTTTTTTGCAACTGGGATTTTCCTACAGCACAAACTCTTTTTGTGAGGCCTGTAGAGAGAGCATTGGCCTCTAGTTTGTACAGATGATGAACCTAATGGAAACTTCTCAGTGTATGGATTGAATCCAGTGCTCTGTAGCAGTGTATTTTGCATATCCAGCGTCACTTTGGTACTCCATTTTGGTCCTGCGGTCAGTCTCTCTGAATGCCCTCAGACTCCTATTTATCAGACGGCTGCTGGATGACCCTGTTGATTTGCTTTTGTACCCCAATGTCTGTTAGCACATAACTTAGCTATTTCTACTCCATACATCGCGCATGTTGGGAGTCTCTTCACCATGAAATGTTTCCGAAGAAAGGGATTTGGCCTCGTGCTTCAGCGCCGCCTCTGATGCCAAAAACAGCGAGATGTGAAAGCCAGAACAGCAGTATCCACATTAAGAGCTTTAGTGCCATGAAGGGCGCTTTGTGCTCCTTTAATGCTGCAGGAGATCATAGCCTTTAGTTGCCATAGACTTTTATTTTTTAGTTGTTGTGAATTTTGTTTACAATCACAGTGTGATGGAAATTATTCTATGATTATTGCGTTCTTTTATAAGTTTGTATTTATGAAGAATTAAATAAGTTCGAATACAAGCGGGCACATGCAATTTGGCTATGGAAGTTTGAAATCACAGTGCGCAGGACTTAGTTGCAGTTCTTTTTCTCCTACGTGTTTATAAGATTGATTGTGGGAAAAAATATAACTGAAATGTGTTTGTTAATTGTTCAATTGAGGTTTCTCACCTAACCAACCGTGCCTCATGATCTATAATGGCACCCGTGAAATTTTTTTGCTACGTTAAGTTGGGCTGTTTAGCTACTGGTACCTAAGTGATGGTTTATGATTTTTTTTTATATTATTGGTTTTTATGTGGCTGTCACCAACTGCTCAATCACTCCAACAGTATTTCATTAGGGATTTTTTTTAAACTACATTTTGTTCCACCTACTCAAATAACTCCAATGGGACATCTGTAATTCCATTAATTTGCCAAAAGCAACATAAAAGATTGCATGTTTCAACATCAGTATATTTGATATAGTTGTCAAAGACCTGTGTTTGGGTATTTAAAGATTTCAGTGTATGAAATGGGTCTTTACAAAGAGGGTGATGAGGCCTCATCGCTCACTGAAGTAGATCAAGGAGAAAGCCTCATCTATCCCTCCTGATGCATCACCCCTTCCTGATCAGCAAGATGAGTGAGTTTTAGAAACGAAACTGAATGTCAGTGGACTTCCACCAACAGTGAAGGAGAAGAGCCTCCCTGACTGGTTGTGTTAGTTGGGAGGTTTATCAGCTGAAGGCACTTTATGGTGTGAAAAGCCCCCCCCCTCAGGAGCTTGTGGGTCTGCCAGCTCTCAGGTCGTCAGGCAGACTGGACGTGGGGTGGGGGTCTGCCACACGGAAGCTTCTCTGTAGTTCTCGAGTGAAATGTCTGTCACTGCTGTATTCCCCAGAGCACCTTGGCTCGGTATGTCCATCAGTCATTACATTGTGACAGGAAGCCCAGGAGCCACCTTCCGGTGTATTTTTATTTTTTTTGTCTTGCACGTGCGAGAGGCTCGGGTACTTCTTGGCTTTTTTTGTGTCCTGCTGCATTTGTTTGTCTTTTTGTATTTATAAAATATTGGCGTGAAGACATTGCATTAAATCAATAATAAAAAAATAGCTGTTCAGATCATTCCATTGAAGCCTCACCCTTCTGTCTGGTATATTGGAGGTCTATGTGCCTATTTTCATTGGTTCATATATTCTTGCCCACATAGTCAAGCACCTTTCAAACAGTTTCAAGCAAAAACAACTCGCTATCAAACATATACAACCCCAAATCAGTAACGGTATGTTTAATTAAAGTTAAAACTGAAAACAGTGATTTGTAAATTCTTTTTGACCTGTATTACTTTGAAAACAATACAACAGCACATTATTTGATGTTTTAGCTCATGAATTGTATTGTTTTTTTCCCCCAAAATAAACACAATTTCGATTCTTGCAACATATTTAAAAAAAGTTGGGACAGTAAAGCATTTATCACTTTGTAATGTTGCCATTCCTTTTCACAACACTTTTAAAAGATGTTTGGGGACTGAAGACACCAAGTGAGAAAGCGTTTCAGGTGTAACTTTGCCCCATTCTTCCTGCAAGCAAGTCTTAAGGTGTGCAACGGCACAGGGTCTTCGTTGTCGCATTTTTCTCTCTATTCTCTATTGTGGACAAGTCAGGACTGCAGGCAGGCCAGTCCAGCACCCGCACGCCCTTCTTCCTCAGCCATGCCTTTGAAATGTGTGCAGAATGTGGTTATGCATTGTCTTGTTGAAATATGCACGGGCTTCCGTGGAAAGGATGTCGTCTTGAAGGCAGCGTATGTTGCTCCAAAATCTCTGTACTTTTCGGCGTTATTGGTGCCATCACGTGTAAATTACCTTTGCCATGGGCACTGACAAAACCCCAAGACAGACTCACGGTTATTCAGCTTAGGCTTGCGCCCTTGCCCTTTACGCACTGAAATTCCTCCAGATTCCTTGAATCTTTTAATTATGTTATGCACTGTGGAGGGTGGAATGTCCAAATCCCTTCCTATCTTTCTTTGAGAAACATTGTTTTTAAACATTTCAATTATTTGCTCACGCATTTGTTGGCAAACTGGCGATTCTCTGCCTCCTAAAGGACTAGGCCTTTCCTGAATGCTGCTTTTGTACCAAATCATGATAACAATGACCTGTTGACATCACTTGTTTCAAATCACATCATTATTTAATTATTCTACCTCATTACTACCCCTAAATTGCCCCTGTCCCAACTTTTTGGAATGTGTTGCAGGCCTGAATGGCAGGGATGGATGTATATTTACAAATCAAATGAAGTTGACCAGACAAAACATGAAATATCTTGTGTCCACATTGTCTGCAATGAAATACAAGTCAAGGTAAATTTATAAATCACTGCTTTCTTTTTTTATTTGCATTTTCCATACCGTCCCAACGGTTTTTCTGATTTGGGGTTGTACTTCAATAAAGACTTGACCCTTATGCCCCACACAGCGAAATGTGTGTAGTAGGCCATTGTGTCTCCAGTGTCAAATTACATAGAGGAGGTAGGGCCTGCATGGAGTTACACACTGAGCTCTGCACTCCGCAGTGGAGGCGTTTGTTTGAATTGGCACCCCATCGGCTCCAGCGAGGACTTCTGAAATTGCGTAATCTCAGTGACATCTGAAAGGACTTCTTCATTAAAGAGTAACACATAGTTTTTGACGTGCTCTCAACGCATGGCTGGTCTATCACAACATGCCCGGGGGCCAAGGTCAACCACCCAGCTGGACTTTTGATCACACCTGCCCCGGGTAAAAACCCTCTCTGCAGCCCACTCCAGACACACACCTGCCTCTGACCCCAACAGCTGCAGCCATGACCACTTTCGACGACGTCCTCGAGGAGGCCGGCAACTTTGGCCGCTGCCAGAAGCGTATCTTTGCCCTCTTCTGCCTGGTGTCCATGCCCTGGGCTGGTGTGTACGTGGGCATCGTCTTCCAGGGCTTCACCCCAGAGCACTGGTGCCGTAACCCCGCCGTGAGCCAGCTGAGGGGCAGCTGTGGCTGGAGCCTGCACGACACCCGCAACTACGTCCCCCTGGTCAACACGTCGGAGGGCGTGGCGCGTAGCCAGTGCCAGAGGTACGAACTGGACTGGAACGCCACGGGCCTCACCTGTGACTACCCCGCACCTCACCTGAGTGACGAGG
>NC_045166.1:2847799-2872799 GCF_900700415.2 Clupea harengus
TGTATAAGTATTGACTGTGTTTGTACTGTTTGCAGACAATACGACAGAAATTTCCACTGTTAACAACCAGAAGGCTTGGCACAAGGGGTCATTCAAAGTAAGCATGCAAACACATTGTTCTCTACAGGCCACAGAATTACTCTCATAATTAGTATTCTCATCATTTTTCTCTTCTTATACAATTTCCAGAGAATAATGAATACTTCTGTTTTACAGAACAAAATTGTTGACAATTCACATAATTAAAACATTAATTTGCAATGTCTCTAAATGATCTAATTTGAATGTTTTTAAAGCTTTGGTGGCCATGTCTTTTGTCTCTAAACTGCATCCCGTGCTTTATTATTTATCACAGGTATCATTATTATGGTATTGGCATTAAAGAGAGCAGTGCCTATTATCATTCAGTATACTCAGGAAAAGGCTTAACCAGGTAAACTATAATAATAGGTCTTTCTACAATATAAAATACAGTTTTCCCTTAAAGATTTAAAAATTAATTATGTCCAAATGACTTTCAGATTTTCTGGAAGCAAACTCAAAAATGAGGTAATGTTATGATTTCCTGATCCATTATCAATCAGATAGAAACGATATAATGTTATGCTACGTCTACATCATTTACAAAATAATTTGTATTGGGAAAATATCCTTTTGGTGAAACACGTATTTCTTGCATTTTGTATGCATGTCTAAAGGGAGGATTCACGCGTAAATACTCCCTGAACTCCAAAACTGGAACTTTGCTGCCAGAGTTTCCAAGTGCACAGCATTTAGTGCTTCATGGTTCAATCTCAAAAGAGAAGGTTTGTTTGTTTGCTTAACAGTTGTCATTCATCAGTGTGTTCCTGCAGCTTTTTTCATTCATAATTTTAACGATTCAAATCTTTTATTTGTATTGATCATTTCTGTGCCTTTGTAACTTTATAGGCAGACACCTTAATTATGATGTACAAAACCCACTGTCAGTGCATCTTGGATAATGCCATCAATGTGAACTTTGAAGAGGTAATTCAGTCTGATACAGATGGTTGTCTTTTCCCCTCAACATTTTGTGTGGTTTTACATAATACCAGGACGCTGTGTTCACCATTGCTCCCTGCCTCTCTGCAGATCCAAAACTTCCTGCTGCATTTCTGGCAGGGAATGCCCGATCATCTCCTGCCCCTCCTGGAAAACCCCATAATAGTTGACATTTTCTGTGTGTGTGATTCCATCCTGTACAAGGTGTCCTTATCTCTGTTCTCCAGCACAAACACAAGTTGAAATAGACCTCACGTTGTCATATCACCAGTGTATCAGTAACACAGGTAGTATTGCTTTCCCCCTTCCCTCAGGTTCTCACTGATGTCCTCATCCCTGCCACGATGCAGGAAATGCCTGAGAGGTTTGTTTGTTTCCTTTACCAGAAGATATACCTACACTCAGTGAGGTTATGTTAACTTTAAATTCATGAAATGTGGGGTTTCTTTTGATTTAAAGGGGAGTTTCCATTCTGTGTATCATTTATTAATCAGTGAAATATGTTGTTAGTCTCTTGGCAGATATACGCAATTTTGCCAAACATTGGGAACACTGGATGGTGTCATCTTTGGAAAATCTGCCAGAGCTGCTATCAGAAAAAAAGCTGCCCATTGCACGACAGTTTGTGTCCTCTTTAAAGCGGCAGACGTCATTCTTACATCTTGCCCAGGTGCACATTTGATCTCATTTCTGAGCATATGCATGTGTCATTGGCTGTTAGTGTTTTTTTTATCAATGCCATTTTGTTTGTTTTCTACCAGATTGCCAGACCAGCACTATTTGACCAAAATGTGGTTAACGCCATGGTTGCAGATATTGACAAGGTGGATTTGAACAGCATCGGATCCCAGACTTTTCTTACTTTCACTGGTGACAAAGACTCAGAGCTGTACTCAGAATGTGAGGATTCTAATATAAATAAGAATACTTTTCAGTTAAAGATGAAATAATAATAAATAATTCTTCAACGTGAGCTTGGAGAGCCATTTGTCCATGTTACCATTTATCCATGCTGCGAGATTTTCGCATTTTCCAGATGATTCTGTTGCTGTGTTCCAAGACTTGAAAGACCTCCTGAAGAAAAATGCCACAGTTGAGTCTTTCATTGAATGGCTGGACACTGTGGTTGAGCAAAAAGTGATCAAGGTTTGTCATCAAGGATCTCGTCAAGTACCTCTGTAACAACAGTTTTCACAGTTTCAAAGTTGTCTTTCTGACAAAAATTTACTTTCCTCTCCAGCCTAGCAAGCAAAATGGGCGGTCAGTAAAAAAGAGGGCACAGGACTTTCTTCTCAAGTGGAGCTTCTTTGGAGCTCGCATCATGCATAGTCTCACGCTGAACAATGCTACAAGTTTTGGTAAGATTCTGATTCTGAAGTGTTCTGTTAAATGCTTAGGGGTTTTTTTTTTTTTTAAATCATTTCCCACTTATCCAGACCTTGTGTGGCTCAATAGCAGACATCCACATCTAGGACCCCAGACAGAAACACAAACACCGGCTATCTTACTCAACAGGTGTACTCTAAACACTTAGGGTCAGGGATTTGTATGACCTTTCCCAGATAAGCACAGTTTATCTGGTCAATGTGTGTTGTCTGATTCACAATCAGAAAATTCTCGGGCCAAGACTACCACACACAAAGCTAGACACATCTGACCAGTTTAGTCACATGACCTATCAGAGGTCACACCAAAGACAGGCATCAATGTGTTAAATACAATTACTACTATTGTAACAACATACATGTACCTGTAAAACATTTCACTGGCATTTGAAGATGAATCAATACTGGTATGTTGGTTTGAATGTCTTGTATCTTTTGTCTGACTGTTTTCTAGGGTCTTTTCACCTCATTCGAATGCTCTTAGATGAATATATTCTCTTGGCTATTGAGACACAATTCAATAATGACAAGGAGCAAGACCTTCAGAACCTCTTAGAAAAATACATGAAAAATGCAGGTATATTATATTGTATTGTACTGTACTGTACTGTTCTGTATTGTATTGTATTGCATTATGTTATATGATCTGAATGTATTAATAACTTCCTCTTTCAAAAATATTTCAGATGCCAGCAAAGCAGCTTTCACCGCGTCCCCTAGCTCTTGCTTCCTGGCCACTCGTAATAAATCTAGTGTTCTCTCTGGGGATTCAGCCGTTAAAGATGAGACCCATGCAGAACACCCATACATGTCTCTCAGTGGCAGCCAGCAGGGCCTGGGAGCCAATGTGGTGGTGTACCAAGGCACAGACCCAGATGGATTTCCCCTCTCTGGTACTAAAGATCCACTGTGGTCCTTGCACTTAATCTCAGGTTTCAGAATCATCAGAATTACACAAAATATCATAGCTGCATACTTACAAATTGCCTTCATTAAAATGGCTTGAGGTCTTAACTCTGTAGGCAAAAATAAGTAGTGCATAAAAAAGTTTTTTTTTCTCTCATATATCCTCTGTTCCACAGGTCAGCTGGACTTTTCTCAGAGCAGTGGTCCTCTCATGACCCCGCCAATCTCCCCAGCCCTGGTGAACAGAGGCAGCGTTATCAACCAGGGCCCCATGGCAGCACGGCCCCAGAGCAGCTGCCCCATCCAGCCCCACATGCCCTGCCAGGCCTTCCCAGACGCCATGTACCAAGGCCTGCCTCTCTCCAACTCTGGCTTCTACCCTCCCTCCTCCACCTACCAGCCGGTGTTCAGGCCCCAGGCCCACAGCCAAATGGCAGCATACTCAGTGCGTTCAGACGGGGGGCGCTACACTCCCTTTGGCGAGCAGCCAGTGACTAAGGACTGTTTTAGCACCAGTTGTGCGGTGTCTTCATATAACCCACAGGGGACAGTGGGTTATAGTGCCACACAAGACACAGGGGTGGAGGCCCAAGGGGCACAGCTGTTGGATTCTGGAGGGTACAGCTTTGTGGGCAGCGGCCTGAATGGAGGAGCCTGCCAGGGTCTGACCTACACAAGCACAGGGTCAAGTGGTGAGAGGCCCGTGAATATTGAGTCGTAGAGAGTCTGTCCGTCCATTAGCACCATAATGTGTTTCAGAAATGCAACCCCTTTAGAAGGTGAAGCACAGCATACAGGATTTTTATCATCTAGGCTACTTAGATGAGAGGAATGTTGTTTTAGACCCAGGTGCCGTTTTATTAGTTGACAACAGAAAGCGATATAATCCAGATGTTCTTTCAACATCCAACATCAACGTCCTCTCTGTCTTTCAGGGTACTATGGCGGTAGCGGTTACCTTGATGCTCAGAGGATGGGCTCCATGATAGACCAGCACGTGTCTGTCATCAGCAGTGTCAGCACCATACGCTCCGTCCCATCATATGCTGACGTCCACGACCCTCTCAACATCTTGGATGACACCGTCAGAAAGCCTGCTGGTTCCTATTACAGCGAGCAGCCCTCACTCGTCAGCCGACCCTCTGGAGGTAAGACTATTTGAGATGACATTAAAGGCACAGCTCACGACTCTGGTCAAAAGGTTGTCGATGTTTGAACTCAACAGCCAATCAAATTACACCTCTCCCTTCCGTGCTCTTGAAGCATCATATTGATTGACTGGAATTGTTTGTGGCTTGGTCAGAGCCACTTTGTTTGTTTCCTATTTACAACGCCAGGACTGTGTATACAAATAATAATATATATATGTGTACTCCGGCAATGTTCGAGTGCACACATAGAATGGACAGCTAGAGGATCATGAGGAGCAATTCTGAATTTGACAAAAGTGGATTGGCTTAGATTAGCAGAGTATGCTTTTACTGAAGTCCCATAGCTAGTCATAGCTTAGTTACTTACTACACGAACAATAGATGCAAAACATCCAATATAGGGTCCCCACAATATATTTTTGATCTTATTAGCTCAATCTTTTCATAAGTTGCTGGAACATACTTTGCTAAGTTATCGGAACAATTGAAAGGAAATAATATTAACATGATGCTCCCTGTGCATCCACAGCCATTACTTAACAATTCCATATTTTGTTTTGTCTTCTTCTTCCTCGCTACCATCAAAGGTTCATCTGTAATCCCACCCATCTCATCCTCTGTCTCCACTCCCTGCATGTATGGATCAGCCTCCCACTATCATTCCCAGGATGCACTGCTCCCACACCAGGGCTCTTCTGAGGTACGGGAAATGGTGTCCTCACTTCCCCCCATCAACACCGTGTTCATGGGGTCAACAGGAGGCCCCGCATAATTGATCCTCAAAGACCACCCGACTGAAACACCCCTGTCACTGCAGGTGAGGCCCCACATGCTCTCCAGAGATGCTGCGGTCAACTGTGTGTTAATGTGTAAACAGTAGCTTATCACTGTTGTAGGTTACAGTTTCATTGAAATGCAAGAATGGAAGCATATTTGAGGAGTGTAGCACATTAACTGGCTGCTGGATATTTAATCACTATATTATTTCGGAGGTGTGCCAGTAGCATCATGTAAATAGGTTGGTAAAGTTGGCACTCACTCTGCTGAGAATCTTGTTTTTGTCATATTATTTAATGCTTTTGACTGGATGTGTTTTTTCGACTCTGAAATACGAGGTTGTAAAGTTATTGTTCGAATTAAATAAATATAAAATTGTATCCATTCATGTAGTGTAAGTGGATTTGTAGCTACCAGTAGTTGCTGCATCATGAATGTAGAATGCACCGATGTGGGAAAGACTGAAATGGAAAGAAAGAGAGACATGGCAGACTCACAGTGGTTTCTAATGTGAGGGACAGAGAGACGTGGCAGACTCACAGTGGTTTCTAATGTGAGGGACAGAGAGACGTGGCAGACTCACAGTGGTTTCTAATGTGAGGGACAGAGAGACGTGGCAGACTCACAGTGGTTTCTAATGTGAGGGACAGAGAGACGTGGCAGACTCACAGTGGTTTCTAATGTGAGGGGACAGAGATCTGCGATGAGGTCCATCAGCTGCACACCCTTCTTATCTGTCCACTCTGAAGCCCAGACCACACAAGTCTTTAATAGATAACCCAGTCCCATGCAGGTCAAGCCAAAGATTACAGTCCGGAAGCACCATTGAAGAAGCTCTATATCAAAGTTGAGCTTTATCTGCCAGCAGAGAGATTATTTGATTTCTCCATTGTACAATGGGTGAAGATATGGGCTGATAAATGTGTTGACCAAAAACCAGAACCAATAAGAGATGTTTATTCCTACCACGTTAGCAAGCTGTTTATACATTGTGACTATTGAAGGAAAGGGGCGTTGTATTCGTGCCTGTGTTCTCTAAATTGAGGTTTGTTGGTCTTTGAGCAGATGGAAGCTAATAAAACCATAATCAGTACCATTAGATTGGAGAAGGCATTTTGTGTGCAGAAATGATATCATTTCAAGGCAATACGTAACATTTGAATGCATTTGGTTTGATACTTGCATGGTGGGTGACATGCGGATTTCATCATTTGTCGTGTGAGACGTACAAACAGCACAAAATTAATGATAAAATTGTCCACATCGTGCCGTCCTTTATCTACTCATGGGGAAAATCCATTTCAGCCCTTCGACTGGAACAGATGGCTTGAAATGTAATGATTACAAAATCCCGACGTTAAAATAGTTTAATTACAAAGTCAATAATGCCTCCAACAATTGCCAGGCCTTAAGTGTAAAAACAACAGAAGGTCGAATGCAAACTTTGGGCCAATGTTTAACCAGAACTTTGCATTAGGCCACACAAGCTCCATATGTACCACACTCAGGCCAAAGATCAACAGCTCTGTTGGGCTCACAGGCACTTAATGGAGCCACAGCCAGTGTCTACTATTAAGGATATGGTCAGATATGATGGCCATTCTGTCAGAAGATATAAAATATGAAAGACATATTTTATTGGTAAAGATACAACAAACACATACAATCTCTCTTGATTTTAAATTATTCTAAAATGAACTCATTAAATGTGCCTCAATTGGTTCAGTCTAGGCACAGAACTAAGAAAAATATATTTATAACTGATATTTGTCAGAAATCAAATGTTTGTCATTCTGAAGAATTCTAAAAGAATATGCTTAAATGTCTTTGTTTAAGATTTGTTTCTGTTAAACGAATCAGCTTCAGCTTGTATTTCCTGTATCTTGATGAGGCTTTCCTTGTTCTGTCTCACCTCAGTTCTGTCTCACCTCAGTCTGTCTCACCTTAGTCTGTCTCACCTTAGTTACAACCGCAAGGCCACATGGCAACTTGTCATGCCAACCTAATTGATGCAGACGCAATATTGGATTGTATTGAAACTTTTTTTTAATTATTCACAGGCCACAAATCCTGAGCCTGGCTCTGCGCCCTATTACTCTCAAATCAGTTTTCGCCGAGATAACAGATTGGAAACCTGTCCACATCAAGATTCACTCAGAAACTCTGAAGGGCAGACCAATCGGCGACCAGTGGGGGTGGCTAAGTGCGATGACGTTGAAGTGAAGCGTTTGTTTCAAAACAATAGCAGCCGTGCTAGATCTAGATGAAGTGATACAGAGAGTGGTAGCAATGCGAGCAAGCGTCGAGGAATTGAAGCCGGATCAAGATGAATGTGTACATTTAATCCCCAATGGAGCGTGGCCATTTGTCTGTTAGAGCCTATCGTGAGCCCATATCTCAGCCAGTCTTTGGTCAATTGACATGAAACTTGCTGTGAGTGCTTACAGCCACGTCCTTGACATAATGACATCAAGATTCAGTGGCAGTTCTGGCCTGCTGGGCTGCTGCGCTGCTTGGCCCCCTCATCGCTGCTATATTTCATTGTATTTGGATGAAATATATTTAATTCTATTATATTTGTACTGGAGGTAGGTTTGGTGTAGGCATCCAACCTGAGCGTCTAAGAGGTGCTAAACATTAGAAACATAATGTCGGCTCTTAATTCATTCAGTTGTGGTCATTCTTTTTTCATTCATTGTTTATTCAGGGAAATTGACTGAGCACAGGGCTCTTTTACAGCAATGCCCTGATTGAGGGTAAAGAGTACAGAGCATGAGAGTGGATGACATTAAGGCAAATAAATAAACAAAACACATTACACAACTCAGAAATAAAGTATAAAATAACGTAAGGTAAAAAATTAAATCTTAGAATTAGTTCAGACAAGAGCACCGGGGCACATCCTTAGCCTCTAGAAGGCTCTTACACTGGCTCACAGACACAAACTGGGTTAGCTTCAAGTCCTCTTGCACAGTGTTCCATTTATGGGAAGCAAAGAACTTATACACACAAGATGTTTGTGCGTTTATACGTCCACTGGTGCTCTTTATTATTGTCATAAAATTGGTTTTATTTCTCTTAACATGACAAAAACATTAAAAACATACCTAGGCTTGCAGTACTGTCCTCTCTCAATCTTTTCATTTGTGCCACTGCACTAAAAATGTATGATGAATTCTATACTATGCACATATTGTTATGCTGTTGGTGGTTTTATTTCAATGAATGTGACAAAGCTGTTCCTGGTATGTTAATTAGAATTGCTTCTTCATAAATTAACCTTAACCTTTTATTACAAATCTTGTGAGGTTGAGCATTTTAATAATTCTTCATGTTAAACTGAGAGTTGAAAAAATGAGAACTCCACTCAGTATTCTTGACACTCAGAGCACAGTGATCTGTGTATATTTTGTACGAGCCCAAACATTGGAAACATTATTATCAGCAATAAAAGGTTGTCTGTGGTCTCTCAGATGGTGTGTGGAATACGAGGCCCTGGATATTTATCACAATATCCATGCTGCTGTCTGTGTTTATGTTTCCTGTCCACTCGAGATGTCTGTGTCGTGAGGAGGCCCTAGGCCCCCTTTGGCAACGCTGCGATGTAAATCCCAGTATCAGTGGGGGTGTGTTGATCAGGTATTGGGCAGATGAAGACTTAGACGTCTCTACCCCCAGTGGGTAGCTCCTACACTCAATCCAATATTTAAACATTTATTTGTCAGAAATGATTTTTTTTTTTTAGAGCACCTGTCAATAACATTTCTTTGGTACAAATGAAATAGAAGCATTCTCCCAGCCTTCACCAGATTTGTCCACTAGGTGACAGTACATTGCTAGGTTTTCTATTCAAACGCTTCAACTCATTGATTAACAGGTCTCCACGGAACTACACCGAGATGTATTTGTTTCATGTCTAAAGATTGCCATCTGGCATTCCATTTCAAATATCACACTGCATTTATGGATTTTAATAAATGCTGGATTCAGAAAGATGTTTGAGGCTGACATTCAATGCCAAATAAGGATCAAGGAAATACTGTTTGATAATAATGGAAAAATGTTTCATACAAAATGAAAAAAAAATGAAGGATAAAGTCAGTGTTGTGTTTCATTTTGTGAGACAATGTGTGTTTACTTTAACTAAAACTCACAAGGACATGAGATAACTTAAGAAAACAATGTAAGCACTGCCGATGAAGCTGTCCCACCAATGTACACATATTTATATATTATAGCCCTATAATACTAATATACTATACTATAATAATAATTATAGCCCATTACATTATTTTTCAAAATGACATATAACATACAGTCATGCCTTTAGACGAATGGATAGGAAACTGAATAGTCCCTTACAGGGATAATAGTCCCTTACACCTTAAGCACACCAACTCACTGTTCATCCTTCCTTTAATCAACTCTCACATCCGATCACCTGCGTACAAACCCCAGAAGGCAGAGAGGCAGTCTGTAAACACACGGGTTGAGTTATTGGTGAGTACGCCACCAAGTGCTGTAGCAAGCCCCTGTCTATCAGTATATAGGTCTTGACTAACATGAAGTCCAAGAATTCCACATCGGTGTGCGCCCTAACCTGAAGCAAGCGGCGGGGCGGTGTAAGTGCTCGCTGAGGGCTGTAGCAGACATTGCAGGCATTTCTCTCGTTGGTGGTAAAAGTCTGGGGGAATCTCGCTGTACTCTCGGGTCTGGCACAGAATCTCACAGAGCCAATAACTCATTGGCAGCAAGGAGAATGAAGCTCAGATCCCCCACCACACACACACACACACAGACACACACACACACACAAACACACACACACACACACACACACACACACACACACACACACACACACACACAAACACACACACACACACACAAACGGGGGTTTTATGAACTGCGCAGAGGGCTCCGATTGTGAGAGTGTGACATGGAGAATTTTAAAAACAATTTGTACATTTGTAAATAGACTGAAACTTGAAATAAAGACAGGGTGAACACAAAGACAAATATCAGGGTATTGCAGGATGACCATTATACACAAGTCTGCTTGAAGTCCAGGTGAGGTAATTGATAAGTTAACCATGAAACTGAAGAACTATAAAATGGATGTATTCATTTAGCCATAAAATGTAATAGATCAATCATTGTCTGCTTGTCCTAATATGTAGAATACGTCTGAGTTCTGTTTTCTTTGTCAGCTGTATTGTTTGCATAATGGCTTGTTAATTTGTAGTTAAACAGCTCCTCTAGTTAAACTATTCTTATTTTGGCCCTGAGAATGTAGGAATCCAAATTAACACTTAATATACACTGTTTAATTTAGGCACAACCAGATAATAGTGTGAAATCTCTCTGGATTAAATAGGCTTTTATCCTCTCATTCTCTCGTAGGTTTCAAAGCAGAGAGCGCTTGAATGACATCCAGGGAAAACAAGTCTTTAGTTTGGGCTGAACTGCAGATGTCAATCAGTGTCTCTTTCTTCAGTAGTATAGCACCATTACTCTTGGCTTGCCTCCCCTTGTCTAAGGGTGGGGGCAAATGTGTAAATGCTTTTATTATCAGATTTGTAAAGCACCAAGGCCATTGGTCTTGTTGGAGAATAACCTTAAGTGAAAAGATGTGCATTCTGACAATGTATATGTTTTTTTTTTTTCATCGTTGTAGAATACAGCTTCAAGGAGTACTTTACTTGGGTAAGCTTTGTGTTTAATTCATTTGCTCAGTTTTAATTAAACAGCCAGGAGAAGAGGTGCAACTCTACCTCCAGGGACATTAGCAATCATGGTTGAATGTGACTGATCTGTGAACGTGCAGTGACAGATCGGCAGTATACAGTTTATAATATGGCAGTCTTGTGACAGTGTTATCAGCTCAGAGGAACACTTGGGATACATTTGGAGGTTTCTGTCAGCGGTCAGTCCACTATCAAAATCATTTTATGTTTAACTCTAACATGACGATAGAAATAATATACAGCAAACAACATGCAAAGATAACTGCATGTCATGTCAATTATATAACTGCAACTTTAAATTTAAGAGATTGTTTTATGTATTTAGATGTAATATTTAAGAGATTTAGTGATGTATTCAGAATAACATATTTTCATGTAGAAGTCAGGTAATTACTTTCATGGTTTATTACAGTCTGCTGGAAATCACATTGAAACCTGCCTAAACCGAACAGAACATGAGCTGGTTATTTCTTCAGATATAATTTAATGAGTAAATTATATATTTACCTTGCATTTATTTTTGCAATTCATTTAAATATTTACAAATTACAATTTAAATGTGATTGATTAATAATAAGAATCTGATAATAAGAATAAGAAACTCTTCCTTGCACAGAATGCAGATGAGAAGAGATTACAAAAATGGCTTATTTGAAATCAAAGACTTTGTAGGTCAAGGACAAGGGGAAGGTAACAGCAGACCTTTCTTGGTTTATAACAATGAGCTTTTAAATCTGAACAGTGTTTTAAACTCCCTCTTTCACCCCCTTTTCTCCGTGAAGGTCTACTGTTGGCCTTGATTTTGTGTCCCAATCCCAATCTCCTGGTCAGGGATCATCCAGAATCACGATTTCGTTCATTCAAATTAATTCATTTCGTTCATGCATTTATATATATATATCTATATATATATATATATATATATATATAACTATAATGTCATTTTATCTCAATTTTGACCATTATTTTATTATTTTATATATAAAAAATACGAGGGCAAGGCATTCTCTGCCAGCCTACAATAAGTATAGTAGTGAACACACAGTGTGTGCTAGTACTAGTCGCATTATTCTTCAAGGTGAAAATAATAAACAAATTAATACAAAAAAAATGTTTTGCACTGTAAAATCTTTTTGCTTTACATTATCAACAGTTATTAACATTACTAACCATTCACTGTGTACACATATTGTTGTTCATGTATCTGAACAATATGACCCCTAGAAGAGACTTCAATCCCAGCGCTGTCCTCCTTCTGTCCTCTCCATCTTGCACATGGTCTGGCGGTGTGCAAAGGCAAATGAACGTGTGGCTTTCCTTTATGTCTTTTTTCTGCTGCATACCCTGAGCATGGCTGATCCATTTCAATGTGCTGCTTTTGTAAGGCCCCCTCCCGGTCTCTATGGCAGCCCAGATGAGGTTCAGTGGCTGCAGGACATGTGATGTCGGGAGAAATGGCCAGGTGCATTGGGGCTTTGTTGAGCAGATGAGGGAAAAGACCTGTTGTATCCATTGTGGTGATGTGGTCAAATGTGCCTCTCTAGGAGTGGACTTGTATTTAGCTTATATGTGGAGAATCTTCACACAGTATTAAACTTCACAAGATTATAATTCACGTTTATATTTCCCAGTAATACGTAATAAAACATTCTATTTAGCTTATAAATGTGATGAACCTTCCTGTTTTTCAGTGTGGTATTTTATTAGAATCAAATAGATTTGACGAATTTTCTTAAATCTTACAACATAGCTCACTAGAAAAACGAATTCTAATTGTGTCCTTCTAAATCGCCATGGTGCCGTGTACTTGAAATGCATTTATATCTGCGGGAGTGAGGCTCCTCAAACTCCACATGTCTGCAGCACTTACCATACAGTCATCCATTGGAAATGCTGTTATGTGTCCTTAGCCTAACAATGCACATGTCTGTGTAGCATCCACACTGAGGGGGAACTAGTACCCCTGTCATTTAAGAACAACCTCTTTGAGCTTCGATGAATAACTGCAGAAAGGGAAGGAAAAAAACAACCACTCACTTGTGCACTCTCCTTGAATGGGTAGAGAAGTTCTATGACACTGTCATGGTCAGTGGTGGATCTATTGCTGCCTGAGGTACGACAATGATTTCTTTTTTTCAGATTTGTATTTCATTTTTAAGGTGGAAAGCAAGACTGCTCAAATCCATTTACTAGAGAGAGACATCATGACTAACAGAACAACAGAGGCCTCAGACTCCGATGAAGCAATCTTCATTTTTTTCGAATGTTTCTTATGTCGTTGATTGAGATTACACTCAACAGTGTCAAAACAAATAACTGTTTTCATTGCATCTGCCAGCTTTTCAGTGATCTTGCCTCAAAAGCCATCATTTTATTGACTTATCCCTTTACCTTGTCTACCATGACCTTCTATTATAAGTTTCCTACAAACCCAAGAGAAAAAAAACTGAGAGACTTCAAACCCTTTGTAATGTCTTCACTTGGTGGTGGCTGTGCTGGGTCCGATCTGCCCTATTCAGCAGTAGTAATAGCCTGCTCTCACCTTGCCTCACTTCCATGAAGCATTACCTTTTCACTGTGTTTGTGGATGACTAGCATACTTGTTTAAAAGGAAATTAAGTTAGGTCTTCAGTTTTTCAAATCGTCTGAATATTTTCATACATGCACCATAAAAGGCTTTGCCTGCCTTTATAACAGTCCCCTTTGGCCATTACCTGCTTTGTGACTTTTTTAATGCCCTGCTTCTGGACCGAGAGCGAGGGCCCTCCATTGTAACTCCCCAGTCTCCACGGCAAAGAGGCGCTCAGAAATGGACAGACACTGGGCTTACATGTTGCCCCAAGAAACACAAAATGAAGACTACGCCGCATAGATGCGATCATTTTTTGATTTGCACCTGTTTCATCTTGAATGAGTAGTATGCTGCACACCGATCTGTGTGCGCTTAATGAACCCATTTCTAAATGCTCCCCTGGGCTGGCGCACTCCTTTTCAGCCCGGCGGCTGCCTCTTGTGTTCCTTGTGTCACCTAAAGGTGATAGCATTATATGAGTATTCAATTAAAGTCTCTGGAGATGGCCAAAAAATGTTGTTGGGGAAAAGTAGGGGGGATGGAAAATAGTCCTTTTCTTCCCAAAGAAGAATGAAAGGACATCAAATCACTCTTAATTAGGAGATGTGTCTTGATGTTTAATTAGGGAGATGCTCCACTAATGACGCATTGGTTAACAAACACTCCAGTTATCCAAAAAAAGGAGCAAAGCTAAAATGTGAGAAATGTTTTTCAAACGCTGTGTTTAGGTCTGCATAATTATGCATTTGAAAGCAGCAGGATGAAAGAGCTGTGTGACTTCTGACTGACGGATGCCTGGGCTGTCCCTCAGCAACCGCAGCGCAGGGCTCAGAAAGCACTGTCTGCCGTGCCCAGGAAACCGGAATGTTCCATCGCTATTGATGTCAACAACAGCATCACTTTTAGAACCTATACTTGTGAATATATATAAGATATTATTTTGACATTTTTCCTTTTTTTTAACTTTAATATAATTTCCATAGCATAGCAGCACTGTATACTGGTAATTACTTAGACTGAGCAGTTTTTGAGAACCTCTAAAATATCTACAGTACCTTCGTGGGTCAATCCAAATTTGGGCACATTTAGGCGTAAGACATTAATGAAATACTCTCAATCTCATAACCCACCTCAAGACCCTTTGTTGACCTTTTATCTAAAGTATTAACAGTCACCTGACATACACACACACCTCACACACATGTACACAGGCATGAACAAATGTCCCCGTGGTCTGTGCGCTCGGTCCTTCGCGTTTCTTCGTTTTCTTTTTCAGCTGTCCTACTAGGGTTTCAGGGCTGTTTCTAACTTGGGGCCTGTCCTGTCCCGGACCACTGAGGACTGACCACATGACTGTTGATTCATGGGGGTACCCATAGAGCTGTCACTTTCAAGGCAGGTGTCGAGAAATTGGCAGACCGCCTGAACAAAAAAAAAAAAAGGAAAGATTCTGACCTCATCCTGAAATACTGCAAGATGATGGCCACCGCCAGTCACAGGACCCTGCAACTGACATAAAAGGTCTCTCCCAAGTACTGAGAAGAAACCCGATCGAGTCAAAGCAGAGTTCACATCAAGAGTTATGGGGTGTCATCATCAGTGAATAACTGATTGCGAACAAGGACAGGGCGCTGTCATAGTAAACTAATGAGTTTTCACTTCCATTCCAACATTTTTTCCATTGGGAATTTCCAGTAGACTTCAACAGATTCTGCTAGGATCCTAGCTTCAAAGGCCTGACTGACTTGTGTTTATGTTTTAATTAATAAATCATTCAGTATGGCCCAAATGACCAATGTCACACCTTGATGCTGCAGCAATGTCATTACCATACTAGTCATTAAAAGCAGAGAGGATACACACCATATGCATTTCCTTGTTTACAAGCTGTGTCCACGTTTATTGAGACGCCACAGGAATCAAGAATTCCGGTCATGCAGAATATGATCCCGTGAATGCACACGCAACACTATTCAACACTCAAGGCATGGCTACCTCCGACATATTTCAGAGGGAGAACAGACACATCGGCCAATCAGCCAATCAGCATAGATCTGTGAAGGCAGCCGCTCCTACGTTTGTCTAACCCCCCCCCAACACACACACACACACACACACACACACACAGACACACACACACACACACACACACACACACACACACACACACACACACACACACACACACACACACACACACACACACACACACACACACACACACACACACACACACACACACACACCACCCCCATGCTTTCTGTCATTAGGGATCTCAGGCCATCACCTATGGGCCACCTTAAACATAACTGTGGAGGCAGGCATCAAGACGAGAGGACCACACCAGTGGACAAAGATAGGTATGAAGTGAGCAAATGCCTGGTGTTGCATGCCAGCAGGGTACCAGCAAATCACCTCTCAACTTGTCAAGTGGAAACACTGGAAAAGTTATAATCGTGAGAGCGGACTGTTTGAATCCCCATGACTACCGTTTCAGCCACCCCACCCACCCCACCCCACCCGACCCCAACACGCACTCACAAGCTCTGCCACCCAATTCTCCCCACGCCCCCCTTGTGCCTCCTCCGTCTCGTCCCAGGTCCTGTTGAAGGCTGGAAGGCATAGTGGTTTAAGCTCAAGATTCTCAAGATTCCCCTGCAACATAGCAGCAATGCTTTAGAGAGTTTCTGCAGCTTGTTATGGGAGATGCCTGGGATAGTTTCTCTAGTGTATATTTTCATTTAGTCCGAATGCTTGGCACACTCTGATCATAAACAGAAGCCTAGGTAGACATGCGTGGAATAGTTGCCTCATACTGCATGTAATGAAAGACACTATTCATTAACATATCTCATTTAAATAGTTCAGAGACAGTTTCAGAATCCCAAAGGGCCGCCTGTGATTAATCCAATGGGCACAATGGCCAAAGCTCCTTGCTTATTCAGAAAATGTGTGAATCATAGCAGAAGTCAGAGTGATTAGCCTCTGTATTAATTATCACGCTCTGTTTCGGGGTAGCCTTGTTTTATTTTGATGTGTATTATTTTCTCTAAACCATCTAAAACTTATAAAATACTGTCTTTACAGATGTCTGGTTTTGCTCTGGAATGATAGTATTTTTGCTCCTGTAGGATTTATTCATTGATATGTATGTTGTTGTCGTAGGTTGTGTATGAAATGTTACCTTCCCAGCTAACATGAGAGATCTGTTAGGAACTAAAAGGAACTAAAGGAAAATATATTTGGTTGATCGCCTCTGCAACTTCTTAGATGAACAACTTGTGACGTGAGCGGTTCAGTGTACACGGAAATGCAGAAGACGTATCCAAATAGAAATAATAAAATGTTTTTGAAATTTTTCATTTGGTGCCTAAGCCTTTAGTTGTCACACACTGTCTCGTTGGAGCGAGCTGTCAAAGACATGTTATTGTGCGCCCAACTTCTGTATTTCATTCTTGCGGCATATGCTGTGCACCTTGTGTCCAAGTATGGCTACTATGAGGGAACTGTCACTGGGGGCCTTTGTGGGAAATTAACGACTGACAGAGAAGGGCAAAAAAGACAGGACAGCTGCCTCAGCCACCACCACCGGGGGGGTCGGGGAGTAGCAGGGGGCCAGGAGGTCCAACACTGCCTATGTGTGCTGGCCACTCACACTTGCTTTTCTGTTGGGCTGATTTCACTGTCACAGGATGGCGGTCATTTTTTTTCACATTTTCCCTCGCAGCTCTCATTATCGCCCATTGGCTGCCTGGGAATGGAACACTAGGGAGTGATATCCTGTGCCATAATAGCCCCCACCCACTCCACACCCCCACCTAACCCACCCACCCACTCCACACCACACCACACCCCATCATTCCCTCACAGTGAGTGTGCAGGGGGTGTGCACCCTCCACACCAGTGGTGTGAAGAGGTTTTCTCCTTACCTTTGTGATGGGGAAGGTCACATGGTGTGTAAGGGGAGCTGTTTGTCCAGGAGCTTGTTGGGGTGGGTGGGGGGGGGAGAGCAACAGCGGTGTGTGTGAGAAGGGGTCGACTCAGCCAAACATACATTCACATTCAGTTACCCATGTCGGCAGCTAAGTCATGCGAAAACATGGTGAGTAGACAGGCCCAACTGATTTACCACATCTGTCCATGAGGGCCCCTATGAATACGTGACAACTGAGACTGGACTGATAGCGCCTAGCACCAAATTCCAGCCATGACACACCACAGGACTGCGTGTTGAATCCAAATTCAACTAATATCCATACTCCTTATTGTTGTTTTATAGTAAATAGCTCCCGCCTTATTTGTGTTCTCTTCAACAACCTTGTATTGAAGGACATTTCCATCTATCTGGTGTCCACTGCACTCCCTCCACAGTGCCGTTTTTTTAGATTGTGAAATGCTGTGGGAAAAGTATTATTTCTTACCTCTCTTTCCTTTGTATCTCATTTTTTTCCCTGTAGAGCATACCTAGGTGGCTCTGACTTGTACAATAACAAACTGTGTTCATTTTCTGTGAGCTAGGCTTTCCGTCGGGTCTAATAGTGCCAGATAAAAGAGGTGTTGAAATGAAGTTCACAATGGAGGGTTTAGAGGGCAAGGACAAGCAGGGCCATTTGGGCTGCGCTGGCTTTCATATACTCAAGCAAATCACTTTAGACTGGGCAAGATTGTCTGTGTAGCCCCTTGCATACTGAATTCAAGCAAATGTTTTTCTCAAATGGATGGATTCAGTGGGTGAATAGATAAATAAACACATATTCTCCAAAACATTCAAAGAGCAAAACAAATAATCTATTGCTGATATAGACTTTGTCAAGGCAGCGGATTTGCTTTCAAAACCCATTTTTAAAAACAAACTGTTTCATTTTCAGAATTATTAATTGATCACTCAAATTCAGAGTTGAAGTTGCTATCACCCATGGTGATCCTTTGATCAACATTTGAAGTTCCTAATTCTGTTTTAGATCTTGGTCTGTTATCAGTTGACTGGAGCACATGTTTGCAACGTGGCACTGATCATACAACTAGTCCATATCCTCCCCACTGTCTCCCTTCACATGTCAGTAAACAAACACACAAACATTGGTATGGGTTCTGTGCTCTCTCTGCCATTAGAACACTAAACCTCCCCCTCCCTTCCCCAGATACACATGCCCCCCCCCCCCCAGCTGTCTCCCCAGCCACAGGACCCCCTGGTGATGGATGGTGCATTACCATGACACTGAGTCCCCCAGCTCCTCCATCGTCCACACGTCTCTCCTTTGTTGGAAGTGAGCGTGTGTTGTTACAGGCAGGCAGGGCCACCCTAATTTTAACTGCTAATGGGCTCGCTCCTCTCCTCTCCGTGGCCAGGTCTGCGGCCAGAAATAGGAGCTCGGGGGTGACAGTCATGGGTTTGACGAGGAGCCAGGCTGCCAGTCAAAACACATTTGAGCTGGATGGAATTTTCTTGCCCCTGTGAAAATGCAGCACTAATATCTTCCCTTTCGATATTCATCCCAACAGTGCCCTGAATGCCGCAGTTTGACAATACTCTCCCAGTCTTTCACCTCGCTCTCACCCCAGGTGTAAATGCCCCCTTCACCTCAATACACTTGGCAGGGGGAACATATGACCTCAGAATGCAACAGGAGATGAGCAATGTGTGACTGTTGTTACCAGGGGAATCCATGGTGGGGCCAGTCACCACTGCCAGGACCAACTTGGCACTCAACCATCTGGATGGCAAGGAAACATTTTGATGCACTTTACCTTACAATGCTATTTCATTGGCAAGTGCCAAGCATGCATCGAGGGCTGGGGGGGGGGGGGGGGGGGGGGGGTGGTAGTCTGTCTGTGCACAGAGTTAATACATCTGAGGAATGCAGAGGGCGGCCAAGCAGCATGCCTGCCTGTCACTTCTCCCAGTGAATAACATAAGTGTCCCGAATCATCACAGAGAAACATTACCTTGGTGTCCGTGGTGCAGAAGTGGCTATACCAGCACATCAGTTCCTAGAGAGAAACATTACCTTGGTGTCCGTGGTGCAGAAGTGGTTATACTAGCACATCAGTTCCTAGAGAGAAATCATCACAGAGAAACATTACCTTGGTGTCCGTGGTGCAGAAGTGGTTATACCAGCACATCAGTTCCTAGAGAGAACCCAAGACAGGTGGGCGGACGAGTGGATAGACTGACTGACTGACTGACTGAATGAATGAATAAATAAAAAAGTCAATTCAAACTCAAAAATAGAATTTTCTTAGTAAATTGGCTCTCTTGAGGCCTCCCCATGCTTTAAGGAAGACCCCTTGTATCCACCATTTTCTGGAATAAATCATTGTTCAAATCTACTTTTGGGAATCGTGTGCTGAATGTCTTTATCCACCATCACTTTGCACTTTCTCTAGCATTTGGATCCTCCTGATCTGAGTTGGTCATTTGTATACTTCCTTTCTGTGTATATAGATGCTTAGTTGAATGTTTTGTTTCTGTTTTCTATTTGATTTTATATTTTATTGTGATCTAATTGTACAGCATTTTGGTCAACGTGAGTTGTTTTTAAGTGTGCTTTATAAATAAATTTGACTTTGACTTTGACTTTGACAATATCATTGACCCGTCCCATACGCCATACTTCAGCCAACTGGTTGAAGTATTACATGTAGAAATTGGAACAGACGTTTTTGTCACCATGTTACTGTGTGATGCAGTAGGATGTATGTGACACACTGCTCAAGTTACATTTGACTCTGAAGTCCTCTTGGCCAAGTGCAAATCACTAGGGGGTCTAGCATGGTTCTGTTTCCATCTGTAGCCCGCTAGGTGACGTGTAACTATCAGGCATAGAATACAGGTTCTATCACCAGAGTGTCTACTTGCCTACAAAAATGAGAAAGGACTCACCTCTCTAATCCTCTTCACCACCACAGTAGGGCTACAAGTGTAAAGAAAAGGATAAGTCAGATGTGAGCCATATACATGTAGCTTAGTTTAACCGCAGTAAACTTAATGTGACTGTCAGAATCTTTGATGGTTAATTCACATAATGCACTTTAGCTTTTCAGAAATGGTTTGTTACATTCAGTATGTGGAAAAGGTCAGCTGCGTCAGGTTCCTCGGGGTGAACATCAGCAATGATCTCACCTGGTCTGCTCACACGGACAAGGTGGTCAAAGCGGCCCGGAAACGCCTCTTCTTCCTGAGGAGACTGAAGAAGTTTGGCATGGATTCAGTCATCCTCACCAACTTTTACAGATGCACAATAGAGAGCATCCTGACTGGTTGCATCACAGTGTCGTACGGGAGCTGTACAGCTAAGGACCGTAAGGTCCTACGCGGTATGGTCAGATCTGCTGAGTTCATCATCGGCAGGGAGCTCCCAGCGCTGCAGGACACCTACCACACTCGATGCCTCAGAAAAGCTGGCAGGATTCTGAAAGACTGCTACCATCCATCCTCCAGACTTTTTACCCCATTGCCTTCTGACAGGCGTTACTGAAGCATTCGTTCTCGTACCCAGAGACTGGAGAACAGTTTCTTTCCAAGGGCCATCGGGCTTCTAAATGGACAGTGATACACTCTCGCCACTTTCTCACTCGCCACTTTACACACTGTCACAGTTTAGTACTTATATGTTATGGTATGTTATGGTAGGATGTTGTGCGGTGTCTTGTCTTAAGAATTTCAGTGCCCAGTCTGACTATGTTGTGCATCTGACAATAAATGACTTGAAACTTGTGCAAGCTAATTTTTTCAGGTAGGCTAACTTTAGGTGCCATCTGCTAGCTAGCTAATCCGGTTCCTCTTTCCATCAACATCTTTTCATTGTTTCAGAGCACTTTTTGTCACATGATAATGCAAATGCCACATAAAAACTTTAACAGGACGATGAACACATAACGTATTGAGGACATTAAATCCGTGGGGGAATGCCATGTCCATGTCAGTGCCAATGCCAAGTCCATGAATCCTCCAGCTCCCATTAGGGAAGAAAGGAGGCTCACTGTCAGGTCATTACATTGGGTAGGAAAACCAAGCTAATGCTTGAAAAAGGGTCAAAGTGTAGATAATGGTAAAGCTGTGATAATGTGTAGTCTTCTACCAGCTCTCTATTTTTAATAAACCATAATTTTCCCCCCAATTATTGGATATGTATGGCTTGCAGGTTAAGCTGTGAAGCTGCATACAGTATTAAAGCCAAACAACTTGCTGACAAGAACAACATTGTACAACATGAAACCTGTGCAAACCAATAACCAGTTGTAAAAAGGCACGACTGTAACATTATTAGCAATACTTACTTATTAATGTAGTTACCATGAGCTTTCTAGTATAATAAACTGATTTTTTTTTTTTTTTTAAATCTTCCAACTCATTTAGTTTCTGCCAGGGATTGATTCAAATGCTGTGACATCAGCCATGTATGCAGACCAGAGTCTTTCCAGTCTGCCTTTTGCTCCCATGTACATTAATTACCATATCTTGCTATTGCTATGTTTTGCACTTGTTGATACTGTTGTCTGTCCACTCACTTCACAATACCAGGTTTTATGGATGCCTTTCGGTGCACACAAATAGTATTCTGCATACTCTCATGCAAAGACCCTTAATAAACGCCTTGTATGACCCCCTGCAAAAAGGCCAAACTTAGAGCAAATAAAAATACTATATTTTGTCAAACTACAACGGCTCATCTGTGATATGGTCATGGCTGTGCAGGGCAGGCAAAGTAGCCACACATCTGCACAGGGTAGATGAACCATTCAAGTTATAGCAAGATGGTATTGTTCCTAATTTCAATAGGTTCAACCTCAATTTTTGAAGGTGTTCAGAAAGAGCTTTAGAAAGTGAATGAAATAGATGGATCTTGAATAGATTGTAGGAGACATTTTTCTACGTCAGTCTTGACAATGGTCATAGATACTACTCCACAATGCACACGTATTATTCCTTTAAAAAGTGCTAGAATAAGTGTGAGGACCTTTTACCGAATAAGTGTGAGGACAAAAGCACACCGGTCCCTGAACTTTCAAGGTTTTCTTGAGGGAAAGGGTGAATGAGTTTCCAAAGAAGACAGCATCACTGTGTGAGACCATTTCTATAAATGTTACATTTGAAATCTTAACCTTGCCATTCCCTGTTTCAAATGTAATAACAAAGAAAGAGTATATGCATTTATGAAGATATACACATACACAGTACATAATATAGTAATAATAATAAAAAAGATTTAAATAATTTAAAGAAAGTACGCAGTATATAATTAAACGAAGAGTAAAGTGCAGTAAGAATGTACACATTTTAGAGCTCCATCTTAGGCTCATGAAAAGAAAAATGTTTTTAACCAGGATTTTAAAAAAACTCTCTAAACATCTAAGATCTTCGAGCAGTTTGTTCAAGCTGCACGCAGCATAACAGCTAAGTGCTTCTTCACCATGTTTGGTTTGGATTCTGGGCTCTATTAGCAGACTCTGTAGATCAAAGAGCCCTACTTGGTTCATATTTTTAAAACATATTACAAATGTATTCTGGGCCCAAACCACATTCAGTGATTTATAGACTAGTAGCAGCGCTTTAAAATCTATTCTATAACTGACTGGAAGCCAATGTAAAGATTGTACAACTAGAATAATGTACTATGTTCTCTTTGTCCTGGGTAAAACTCAAGCAAAAGCATTTTAAATTAGCTGCAGCTGTTTAATGGTCTTTCCAAGGGAGACCAGTTGAGAGACCATTACAGTAGTCCACCCTACTGGAAATAATAGCATGAATGAGCTTCTCTTTGTCTTTTTGGGACACCAAACCCTTGATTCTGACAATATTTTTAAGATGATAGAAGGCCATTTTGGTGATTGCATTATTGCATTGATATGGCTGGGCAAGGTGAGATCTCGGTTTATTAGAACGGCAAGATTTTGGACTTGATCCTTTGGTTTGTAGAGCCCGAGAGTCAAGGTGTTTGCTCATCTAATTGGCTCATCCAATTATTTATTTGCTCATTTGCGTGGCACGGTGGCTCAGTTGCTTGCACTGCTTGCACTGCCGCCTCACAGCAAGAAGGTCATGGGTTCGATTCCCACATGGGGCGCTGTTGGCTCTGGGGGGCAGGTCCTCCCCAGAGTGCACAGTGCTGAAGTGGGCTATCTCCTGGGCCTTTCTGTGTGGAGTTTGCATGTTCTCCCCGTGTTCACAAGGGGTTTCCTCCAGTAAGAACCCCAACAGAATAAACATGCAAAATAACAGAACACATGACCAAAGATGGACAGTTCACTTCACTTGGTCCCCGGGCGCTACAAGCTGCCCACTGCTCCTTGAGGAAGGACAGTCCAGGATGGGAAAAAAGCAGAAACTAAATTCACTGCGATCTCAGGCTTACTTGCGTGTGTGTGTCCTGTGTCGCCTCCATATATGCACGTGTGTGTTCCAGTGTGTCGTGTGTGCCATTAAAAACCTGACAAAGGTCTTAATTATAAACATTGGCACAGTGAGGCTATTGGGCTGTAGTCATCTGGTAAGAGAGCCAGATATATCTGTGTATCATCTGCATAACTGTGGTAAACAATGTTTTGTAGAATTTGGCCCAAAGGCAGCATATAGAGTTTTAACAGAAGAGGTCTGAGATCTGATCCCTGGGGGACTCCCCATGTCATAGCCACTCTATCAGACTCAATATGACAAAGTAACTTCGGCCTCCTAAGTAAGACCTGAACCGATTAAGGACTGCTCTGGAAAGTCCTTCTCAATTTTCCAACCTCTCCATCACTATTCTATGATCTACAGTGTCAAATGCAGCCCTGAGATCTAGTAAAACCAGTACTGATAGTTTACATGAATCAGTATTCAGTATGTCATTTAACACTTTTATAAGAGCTGTTTCAGTACTGTGGTGAGGTCGGAAGCCTGATTTAAATTTGTCAAAATTGTTGATTGAAAAAAACTTTCTCAACAATATGGGCTATAAAAGGAAGATTTGAGACAGGTCTACAGTTGTTTAACACAAAGGCAGACAGAGTTTTCTTTTTTAGAATGGCTCAATGGAAGCTGTTTTTAGTGACTTTGAGAAAGTGCCTGATAGCAGTGATCTATTAACTATTTGATGCAAATCAGCTTTTACAGAGTTAAAAATATTGTGTTCAGACAACATGTTGATGATTTAAGATGCCAAACTGTTTCCTCTAGAGTTTTTTGGTCAATTCATTGTTTGACTGTGTGGTGAAGATGGTCCGTCTTTTTTCACAAAAAAAGGGAAGAAATTCTGAAATCTGTGGAAAGGAGTTCTGAGGCTGTCTGTCTTGGGGGGGTTTGTAAGCTTGTCAACCATGACGAAAAGAGTGCGGGTATTGTTGATGTTCCTGTTAATCATCTTAGACAAATGTAGCTGTCTAGCCCTGCATAACCCATACTTCGAACTACAAAGGCCTTGCTCACAGAGGTAATAGAGGTTTCTCCATGGTACTTTC